>NW_025575867.1:265247-565247 GCF_905147105.1 Pieris brassicae | reverse complement strand
CCGAACCAAACCTACCCTGTTCGCCATTCAATTTCCTATCTAATGGTGTAATTTGTTTCGAGTTATCGATGTAAATGTTCCAACATTATAAACGCTCATATCTCAGTCAAATGTTAACCAATCTTCAATATTGATATAGTTTTAGATTTGCCGTTCAATTTTCTATCTAACGCTGTAATTATTCTTAAATAAATCGACTAGTTTTTGAGAAATCGATGTAAACGTTCCAACATTATAAACGCTCATATCTCAGTCAAATGTTAACCAATCTTCAATATTGATATAGTTTTAGATTCGCCGTTCAATTTTCTATCTAACTGTGTAATTTTTTTTAATAAATCAACTAGTTTTTGAGAAATCGATGTAAACGTACCAACATTATAAACGCTCATATCTCAGTCAAATGTTAACCAATCTTCAATATTGATATAGTTTTAGATTCGCCGTTCAATTTTCTATCTAACGGTGTAATTATTTTTAAATAAATCGACTAGTTTTTGAGAAATCGATGTAAACGTTCCAACATTATAAACACTCATATCTCAGTCAAATGTTAACCAATCTTCAATATTGATATAGTTTTAGATTTGCCGTTCAATTTTCTATCTAACTGTGTAATTTTTTTAAATAAATCAACTAGTTTTTGAGAAATCGATGTAAACGTACCAACATTATTAACGCTCATATCTCATAAAAAAAAATAAAAAAAAGTTCACCTTACCTAACCGAACCAAACCTACCCTGTTCGCCATTCAATTTCCTATCTAATGGTGTAATTTGTTTCGAGTTATCGATGTAAATGTTCCAACATTATAAACGCTCATATCTCAGTCAAATGTTAACCAATCTTCAATATTGATATAGTTTTAGATTCGCCGTTCAATTTTCTATGTAACGGTCTAATTTTTTTAAAATAAATTGACTAGTTTTTGAGAAATCGATGTAAACGTACCAACATTATAAACGCTCATATCTCATACAAAAAAAAAAAAAAAAGTTCACCTAACCTAACCGAACCAAACCTACCCTGTTCGCCATTCAATTTCCTATCTAATGGTGTAATTTGTTTCGAGTTATCGATGTAAATGTTCCAACATTATAAACGCTCATATCTCAGTCAAATGTTAACCAATCTTCAATATTGATATAGTTTTAGATTTGCCGTTCAATTTTCTATCTAACTGTGTAATTTTTTTAAATAAATCAACTAGTTTTTGAGAAATCGATGTAAACGTACCAACATTATAAACGCTCATATCTCATACAAAAAAAAAAAAAAAAGTTCACCTAACCTAACCGAACCAAACCTACCCTGTTCGCCATTCAATTTCCTATCTAATGGTGTAATTTGTTTCGAGTTATCGATGTAAATGTTCCAACATTATAAACGCTCATATCTCAGTCAAATGTTAACCAATCTTCAATATTGATATAGTTTTAGATTTGCCGTTCAATTTTCTATCTAACGCTGTAATTATTCTTAAATAAATCGACTAGTTTTTGAGAAATCGATGTAAACGTTCCAACATTATAAACGCTCATATCTCAGTCAAATGTTAACCAATCTTCAATATTGATATAGTTTTAGATTCGCCGTTCAATTTTCTATCTAACTGTGTAATTTTTTTTAATAAATCAACTAGTTTTTGAGAAATCGATGTAAACGTACCAACATTATAAACGCTCATATCTCAGTCAAATGTTAACCAATCTTCAATATTGATATAGTTTTAGATTCGCCGTTCAATTTTCTATCTAACGGTGTAATTATTTTTAAATAAATCGACTAGTTTTTGAGAAATCGATGTAAACGTTCCAACATTATAAACACTCATATCTCAGTCAAATGTTAACCAATCTTCAATATTGATATAGTTTTAGATTTGCCGTTCAATTTTCTATCTAACTGTGTAATTTTTTTAAATAAATCAACTAGTTTTTGAGAAATCGATGTAAACGTACCAACATTATTAACGCTCATATCTCATAAAAAAAAATAAAAAAAAGTTCACCTTACCTAACCGAACCAAACCTACCCTGTTCGCCATTCAATTTCCTATCTAATGGTGTAATTTGTTTCGAGTTATCGATGTAAACGTTCCAACATTATAAACGCTCATATCTCATAAAAAAAACAAAAAAAAAAAGTTCACCTAACCTAACCGAACCAAACCTACCCTGTTCGCCATTCAATTTCCTATCTGATGGTGTAATTTGTTTCGAGTTATCGATGTAAATGTTCCAACATTATAAACGCTCATATCTCAGTCAAATGTTAACCAATCTTCAATATTGATATAGTTTTAGATTTGCCGTTCAATTTTCTATCTAACGGTGTAATTATTCTTAAATAAATCGACTAGTTTTTGAGAAATCGATGTAAACGTTCCAACATTATAAACGCTCATATCTCAGTCAAATGTTAACCAATCTTCAATATTGATATAGTTTTAGATTCGCCGTTCAATTTTCTATCTGTGTAATTTTTTTTAATAAATCAACTAGTTTTTGAGAAATCGATGTAAACGTACCAACATTATAAACGCTCATATCTCAGTCAACTGTTAACCAATCTTCAATATTGATATAGTTTTAGATTCGCCGTTCAATTTTCTATGTAACGGTGTAATTATTCTTAAATAAATCAACAAGTTTTTGAGAAATCGATGTAAACGTTCCAACATTATAAACGCTCATATCTCAGTCAAATGTTAACCAATCTTCAATATTGATATAGTTTTAGATTTGCCGTTCAATTTTCTATTTAACTGTGTAATTTTTTTAAATAAATCAACTAGTTTTTGAGAAATCGATGTAAACGTACCAACATTATAAACGCTCATATCTCATAAAAAAAAAAAAACAGTTCATCTAACCTAACTGAACCAAACCTACCCTGTTCGCCATTCAATTTCCTATCTAATGGTGTAATTTGTTTCGAGTTATCGATGTAAATGTTCCAACATTATAAACGCTCATATCTCAGTCAAATGTTAACCAATCTTCAATATTGATATAGTTTTAGATTTGCCGTTCAATTTTCTATCTAACGGTGTAATTATTCTTAAATAAATCGACTAGTTTTTGAGAAATCGATGTAAACGTTCCAACATTATAAACACTCATATCTCAGTCAAATGTTAACCAATCTTCAATATTGATATAGTTTTAGATTTGCCGTTCAATTTTCTATCTAACTGTGTAATTTTTTTAAATAAATCAACTAGTTTTTGAGAAATCGATGTAAACGTTCCAACATTATAAACGCTCATATCTCATAAAAAAAACAAAAAAAAAAAGTTCACCTAACCTAACCGAACCTTACCTACCCTGTTCGCCATTCAATTTCCTATCTGATGGTGTAATTTGTTTCGAGTTATCGATGTAAATGTTCCAACATTATAAACGCTCATATCTCAGTCCAATGTTAACCAATCTTCAATATTGATATAGTTTTAGATTTGCCGTTCAATTTTCTATCTAACGGTGTAATTATTCTTAAATAAATCGACTAGTTTTTGAGAAATCGATGTAAACATTCCAACATTATAAACGCTCATATCTCAGTCAAATGTTAACCAATCTTCAATATTGATATAGTTTTAGATTCGCCGTTCAATTTTCTATCTAACTGTGTAATTTTTTTTAATAAATCAACTAGTTTTTGAGAAATCGATGTAAACGTACCAACATTATAAACGCTCATATCTCAGTCAAATGTTAACCAATCATCAATATTGATATAGTTTTAGATTCGCCGTTCAATTTTCTATGTAACGGTCTAATTATTCTTAAATAAATCAACAAGTTTTTGAGAAATCGATGTAAACGTTCCAACATTATAAACGCTCATATCTCAGTCAAATGTTAACCAATCTTCAATATTGATATAGTTTTAGATTTGCCGTTCAATTTTCTATTTAACTGTGTAATTTTTTTAAATAAATCAACTAGTTTTTGAGAAATCGATGTAAACGTACCAACATTATAAACGCTCATATCTCATAAAAAAAAAAAAAAGTTCATCTAACCTAACTGAACCAAACCTACCCTGTTCGCCATTCAATTTCCTATCTAATGGTGTAATTTGTTTCGAGTTATCGATGTAAATGTTCCAACATTATAAACGCTCATATCTCAGTCAAATGTTAACCAATCTTCAATATTGATATAGTTTTAGATTCGCCGTTCAATTTTCTATTTAACTGTGTAATTTTTTTAAATAAATCAACTAGTTTTTGAGAAATCGATGTAAACGTACCAACATTATTAACGCTCATATCTCATAAAAAAAAATAAAAAAAAGTTCACCTTACCTAACCGAACCAAACCTACCCTGTTCGCCATTCAATTTCCTATCTAATGGTGTAATTTGTTTCGAGTTATCGATGTAAACGTTCCAACATTATAAACGCTCATATCTCATAAAAAAAACAAAAAAAAAAAGTTCACCTAACCTAACCGAACCAAACCTACCCTGTTCGCCATTCAATTTCCTATCTGATGGTGTAATTTGTTTCGAGTTATCGATGTAAATGTTCCAACATTATAAACGCTCATATCTCAGTCAAATGTTAACCAATCTTCAATATTGATATAGTTTTAGATTTGCCGTTCAATTTTCTATCTAACGGTGTAATTATTCTTAAATAAATCGACTAGTTTTTGAGAAATCGATGTAAACGTTCCAACATTATAAACGCTCATATCTCAGTCAAATGTTAACCAATCTTCAATATTGATATAGTTTTAGATTCGCCGTTCAATTTTCTATCTGTGTAATTTTTTTTAATAAATCAACTAGTTTTTGAGAAATCGATGTAAACGTACCAACATTATAAACGCTCATATCTCAGTCAAATGTTAACCAATCTTCAATATTGATATAGTTTTAGATTCGCCGTTCAATTTTCTATGTAACGGTGTAATTATTCTTAAATAAATCAACAAGTTTTTGAGAAATCGATGTAAACGTTCCAACATTATAAACGCTCATATCTCAGTCAAATGTTAACCAATCTTCAATATTGATATAGTTTTAGATTTGCCGTTCAATTTTCTATCTAACTGTGTAATTTTTTTAAATAAATCAACTAGTTTTTGAGAAATCGATGTAAACGTACCAACATTATTAACGCTCATATCTCATAAAAAAAAATAAAAAAAAGTTCACCTTACCTAACCGAACCAAACCTACCCTGTTCGCCATTCAATTTCCTATCTAATGGTGTAATTTGTTTCGAGTTATCGATGTAAACGTTCCAACATTATAAACGCTCATATCTCATAAAAAAAACAAAAAAAAAAAGTTCACCTAACCTAACCGAACCAAACCTACCCTGTTCGCCATTCAATTTCCTATCTGATGGTGTAATTTGTTTCGAGTTATCGATGTAAATGTTCCAACATTATAAACGCTCATATCTCAGTCAAATGTTAACCAATCTTCAATATTGATATAGTTTTAGATTTGCCGTTCAATTTTCTATCTAACGGTGTAATTATTCTTAAATAAATCGACTAGTTTTTGAGAAATCGATGTAAACGTTCCAACATTATAAACGCTCATATCTCAGTCAAATGTTAACCAATCTTCAATATTGATATAGTTTTAGATTCGCCGTTCAATTTTCTATCTGTGTAATTTTTTTTAATAAATCAACTAGTTTTTGAGAAATCGATGTAAACGTACCAACATTATAAACGCTCATATCTCAGTCAACTGTTAACCAATCTTCAATATTGATATAGTTTTAGATTCGCCGTTCAATTTTCTATGTAACGGTGTAATTATTCTTAAATAAATCAACAAGTTTTTGAGAAATCGATGTAAACGTTCCAACATTATAAACGCTCATATCTCAGTCAAATGTTAACCAATCTTCAATATTGATATAGTTTTAGATTTGCCGTTCAATTTTCTATTTAACTGTGTAATTTTTTTAAATAAATCAACTAGTTTTTGAGAAATCGATGTAAACGTACCAACATTATAAACGCTCATATCTCATAAAAAAAAAAAAAAAGTTCATCTAACCTAACTGAACCAAACCTACCCTGTTCGCCATTCAATTTCCTATCTAATGGTGTAATTTGTTTCGAGTTATCGATGTAAATGTTCCAACATTATAAACGCTCATATCTCAGTCAAATGTTAACCAATCTTCAATATTGATATAGTTTTAGATTTGCCGTTCAATTTTCTATCTAACGGTGTAATTATTCTTAAATAAATCGACTAGTTTTTGAGAAATCGATGTAAACGTTCCAACATTATAAACACTCATATCTCAGTCAAATGTTAACCAATCTTCAATATTGATATAGTTTTAGATTTGCCGTTCAATTTTCTATCTAACTGTGTAATTTTTTTAAATAAATCAACTAGTTTTTGAGAAATCGATGTAAACGTTCCAACATTATAAACGCTCATATCTCATAAAAAAAACAAAAAAAAAAAGTTCACCTAACCTAACCGAACCTTACCTACCCTGTTCGCCATTCAATTTCCTATCTGATGGTGTAATTTGTTTCGAGTTATCGATGTAAATGTTCCAACATTATAAACGCTCATATCTCAGTCCAATGTTAACCAATCTTCAATATTGATATAGTTTTAGATTTGCCGTTCAATTTTCTATCTAACGGTGTAATTATTCTTAAATAAATCGACTAGTTTTTGAGAAATCGATGTAAACATTCCAACATTATAAACGCTCATATCTCAGTCAAATGTTAACCAATCTTCAATATTGATATAGTTTTAGATTCGCCGTTCAATTTTCTATCTAACTGTGTAATTTTTTTTAATAAATCAACTAGTTTTTGAGAAATCGATGTAAACGTACCAACATTATAAACGCTCATATCTCAGTCAAATGTTAACCAATCTTCAATATTGATATAGTTTTAGATTTGCCGTTCAATTTTCTATCTAACGGTGTAATTATTCTTAAATAAATCGACTAGTTTTTGAGAAATCGATGTAAACGTTCCAACATTATAAACGCTCATATCTCAGTCAAATGTTAACCAATCTTCAATATTGATATAGTTTTAGATTCGCCGTTCAATTTTCTATCTGTGTAATTTTTTTTAATAAATCAACTAGTTTTTGAGAAATCGATGTAAACGTACCAACATTATAAACGCTCATATCTCAGTCAAATGTTAACCAATCATCAATATTGATATAGTTTTAGATTCGCCGTTCAATTTTCTATGTAACGGTGTAATTATTCTTAAATAAATCAACAAGTTTTTGAGAAATCGATGTAAACGTTCCAACATTATAAACGCTCATATCTCAGTCAAATGTTAACCAATCTTCAATATTGATATAGTTTTAGATTTGCCGTTCAATTTTCTATTTAACTGTGTAATTTTTTTAAATAAATCAACTAGTTTTTGAGAAATCGATGTAAACGTACCAACATTATAAACGCTCATATCTCATAAAAAAAAAAAAAAAGTTCATCTAACCTAACTGAACCAAACCTACCCTGTTCGCCATTCAATTTCCTATCTAATGGTGTAATTTGTTTCGAGTTATCGATGTAAATGTTCCAACATTATAAACGCTCATATCTCAGTCAAATGTTAACCAATCTTCAATATTGATATAGTTTTAGATTCGCCGTTCAATTTTCTATTTAACGGTGTAATTTTTTTTAAATAAATCGACTAGTTTTTGAGAAATCGATGTAAACGTTCCAACATTATAAACACTCATATCTCAGTCAAATGTTAACCAATCTTCAATATTGATATAGTTTTAGATTCGCCGTTCAATTTTCTATTTAACTGTGTAATTTTTTTAAATAAATCAACTAGTTTTTGAGAAATCGATGTAAACGTACCAACATTATTAACGCTCATATCTCATAAAAAAAAATAAAAAAAAGTTCACCTTACCTAACCGAACCAAACCTACCCTGTTCGCCATTCAATTTCCTATCTAATGGTGTAATTTGTTTCGAGTTATCGATGTAAACGTTCCAACATTATAAACGCTCATATCTCATAAAAAAAACAAAAAAAAAAAGTTCACCTAACCTAACCGAACCAAACCTACCCTGTTCGCCATTCAATTTCCTATCTGATGGTGTAATTTGTTTCGAGTTATCGATGTAAATGTTCCAACATTATAAACGCTCATATCTCAGTCAAATGTTAACCAATCTTCAATATTGATATAGTTTTAGATTTGCCGTTCAATTTTCTATCTAACGGTGTAATTATTCTTAAATAAATCGACTAGTTTTTGAGAAATCGATGTAAACGTTCCAACATTATAAACGCTCATATCTCAGTCAAATGTTAACCAATCTTCAATATTGATATAGTTTTAGATTCGCCGTTCAATTTTCTATCTGTGTAATTTTTTTTAATAAATCAACTAGTTTTTGAGAAATCGATGTAAACGTACCAACATTATAAACGCTCATATCTCAGTCAAATGTTAACCAATCTTCAATATTGATATAGTTTTAGATTCGCCGTTCAATTTTCTATGTAACGGTGTAATTATTCTTAAATAAATCAACAAGTTTTTGAGAAATCGATGTAAACGTTCCAACATTATAAACGCTCATATCTCAGTCAAATGTTAACCAATCTTCAATATTGATATAGTTTTAGATTTGCCGTTCAATTTTCTATTTAACTGTGTAATTTTTTTAAATAAATCAACTAGTTTTTGAGAAATCGATGTAAACGTACCAACATTATAAACGCTCATATCTCATAAAAAAAAAAAAAAAAGTTCATCTAACCTAACTGAACCAAACCTACCCTGTTCGCCATTCAATTTCCTATCTAATGGTGTAATTTGTTTCGAGTTATCGATGTAAATGTTCCAACATTATAAACGCTCATATCTCAGTCAAATGTTAACCAATCTTCAATATTGATATAGTTTTAGATTCGCCGTTCAATTTTCTATTTAACGGTGTAATTTTTTTTAAATAAATCGACTAGTTTTTGAGAAATCGATGTAAACGTTCCAACATTATAAACACTCATATCTCAGTCAAATGTTAACCAATCTTCAATATTGATATAGTTTTAGATTTGCCGTTCAATTTTCTATCTGTGTAATTTTTTTTAAATAAATCAACTAGTTTTTGAGAAATCGATGTAAACGTACCAACATTATTAACGCTCATATCTCATAAAAAAAAATAAAAAAAAGTTCACCTTACCTAACCGAACCAAACCTACCCTGTTCGCCATTCAATTTCCTATCTAATGGTGTAATTTGTTTCGAGTTATCGATGTAAATGTTCCAACATTATAAACGCTCATATCTCAGTCAAATGTTAACCAATCTTCAATATTGATATAGTTTTAGATTCGCCGTTCAATTTTCTATGTAACGGTCTAATTTTTTTAAAATAAATTGACTAGTTTTTGAGAAATCGATGTAAACGTTCCAACATTATAAACGCTCATATCTCAGTCAAATGTGAACCAATCTTCAATATTGATATAGTTTAAGATTCACCGTTCAATTTTCTATCTAACTGTGTAATTTTTTTTAATAAATCAACTAGTTTTTGAGAAATCGATGTAAACGTACCAACATTATAAACGCTCATATCTCATTAAAAAAAAAAAAAAAAAAAAGTTCACCTAACCTAACCGAACCAAATCTACCCTGTTCGCCATTCAATTTCCTATCTAATGGTGTAATTTGTTTCGAGTTATCGATGTAAATGTTCCAACATTATAAACGCTCATATCTCAGTCAAATGTTAACCAATCTTCAATATTGATATAGTTTAAGATTCACCGTTCAATTTTCTATCTAACTGTGTAATTTTTTTAAATAAATCAACTAGTTTTTGAGAAATCGATGTAAACGTACCAACATTATAAACGCTCATATCTCAGTCAAATGTTAACCAATCTTCAATATTGATATAGTTTTAGATTCGCCGTTCAATTTTCTATTTAAGGGTGTAATTTTTTTAAAATAAATCGACTAGTTTTTGAGAAATCGATGTAAACGTACCAACATTATAAACGCTCATATCTCATAAAAAAAAAAAAAAAAAAAAAAGTTCACCTAACCCTACCGAACCAAACCTACCCTGTTCGCCATTCAATTTCCTATCTAATGGTGTAATTTGTTTCGAGTTATCGATGTAAATGTTCCAACATTATAAACGCTCATATCTCAGTCAAATGTTTACCAATCTTCAATATTGATATAGTTTTAGATTCATTGTTCAATTTTCTATGTAACTGTGTAATTTTTTTAAATAAATCAACTAGTTTTTGAGAAATCGATGTAAACGTACCAACATTATAAACGCTCATGTCTCAGTCAAATGTTAACCAATCTTCAATATTGATATAGTTTTAGATTCGTTGTTCAATTTTCTATGTAACGGTGTAATTATTCTTAAATAAATCAACAAGTTTTTGAGAAATCGATGTAAACGTTCCAACATTATAAACGCTCATATCTCAGTCAAATGTTAAACAATCTTCAATATTGATATAGTTTTAGATTTGCCGTTCAATTTTCTATTTAACTGTGTAATTTTTTTAAATAAATCAACTAGTTTTTGAGAAATCGATGTAAACGTACCAACATTATAAACGCTCATATCTCATAAAAAAAAAAAAAAGTTCATCTAACCTAACTGAACCAAACCTACCCTGTTCGCCATTCAATTTCCTATCTAATGGTGTAATTTGTTTCGAGTTATCGATGTAAATGTTCCAACATTATAAACGCTCATATCTCAGTCAAATGTTAACCAATCTTCAATATTGATATAGTTTTAGATTCGCCGTTCAATTTTCTATGTAACGGTCTAATTTTTTTAAAATAAATTGACTAGTTTTTGAGAAATCGATGTAAACGTTCCAACATTATAAACGCTCATATCTCAGTCAAATGTGAACCAATCTTCAATATTGATATAGTTTAAGATTCACCGTTCAATTTTCTATCTAACTGTGTAATTTTTTTTAATAAATCAACTAGTTTTTGAGAAATCGATGTAAACGTACCAACATTATAAACGCTCATATCTCATTAAAAAAAAAAAAAAAAAAAAGTTCTACCCTGTTCGCCATTCAATTTCCTATCTGATGGTGTAATTTGTTTCGAGTAATCGATGTAAATGTTCCAACATTATAAACGCTCATATCTCAGTCAAATGTTAACCAATCTTCAATATTGATATAGTTTTAGATTCGCCGTTCAATTTTCTATCTAACGGTGTAATTATTCTTAAATAAATCGACTAGTTTTTGAGAAATCGATGTAAACGTACCAACATTATAAACGCTCATATCTCAGTCAAATGTTAACCAATCTTCAATATTGATATAGTTTTAGATTCGCCGTTCAATTTTCTATCTAACGGTGTAATTTTTTTAAATAAATCAACTAGTTTTTGAGAAATCGATGTAAACGTACCAACATTATAAACGCTCATATCTCATACAAAAAAAAAAAAAAGTTCACCTAACCTAACCGAACCAAACCTACCCTGTTCGCCATTCAATTTCCTATCTAATGGTGTAATTTGTTTCGAGTTATCGATGTAAATGTTCCAACATTATAAACGCTCATATCTCAGTCAAATGTTAACCAATCTTCAATATTGATATAGTTTTAGATTCGCCGTTCAATTTTCTATCTAACGGTGTAATTTTTTTAAATAAATCAACTAGTTTTTGAGAAATCGATGTAAACGTACCAACATTATAAACGCTCATATCTCAGTCAAATGTTAACCAATCTTCAATATTGATATAGTTTTAGATTTGCCGTTCAATTTTCTATTTAACTGTGTAATTTTTTTAAATAAATCAACTAGTTTTTGAGAAATCGATGTAAACGTACCAACATTATAAACGCTCATATCTCATAAAAAAAAAAAAAAAGTTCATCTAACCTAACTGAACCAAACCTACCCTGTTCGCCATTCAATTTCCTATCTAATGGTGTAATTTGTTTCGAGTTATCGATGTAAATGTTCCAACATTATAAACGCTCATATCTCAGTCAAATGTTAACCAATCTTCAATATTGATATAGTTTTAGATTCGCCGTTCAATTTTCTATCTAACGGTGTAATTTTTTTAAATAAATCAACTAGTTTTTGAGAAATCGATGTAAACGTACCAACATTATAAACGCTCATATCTCAGTCAAATGTTAACCAATCTTCAATATTGATATAGTTTTAGATTTGCCGTTCAATTTTCTATTTAACTGTGTAATTTTTTTAAATAAATCAACTAGTTTTTGAGAAATCGATGTAAACGTACCAACATTATAAACGCTCATATCTCATAAAAAAAAAAAAAAGTTCATCTAACCTAACTGAACCAAACCTACCCTGTTCGCCATTCAATTTCCTATCTAATGGTGTAATTTGTTTCGAGTTATCGATGTAAATGTACCAACATTATAAACGCTCATATCTCATAAAAAAAAAAAAAAAAAAAAGTTCACCTAACCCTACCGAACCAAACCTACCCTGTTCGCCATTCAATTTCCTATCTAATGGTGTAATTTGTTTCGAGTTATCGATGTAAATGTTCCAACATTATAAACGCTCATATCTCAGTCAAATGTTTACCAATCTTCAATATTGATATAGTTTTAGATTCATTGTTCAATTTTCTATGTAACTGTGTAATTTTTTTAAATAAATCAACTAGTTTTTGAGAAATCGATGTAAACGTACCAACATTATAAACGCTCATGTCTCAGTCAAATGTTAACCAATCTTCAATATTGATATAGTTTTAGATTCGTTGTTCAATTTTCTATGTAACGGTGTAATTATTCTTAAATAAATCAACAAGTTTTTGAGAAATCGATGTAAACGTTCCAACATTATAAACGCTCATATCTCAGTCAAATGTTAACCAATCTTCAATATTGATATAGTTTTAGATTTGCCGTTCAATTTTCTATTTAACTGTGTAATTTTTTTAAATAAATCAACTAGTTTTTGAGAAATCGATGTAAACGTACCAACATTATAAACGCTCATATCTCATAAAAAAAAAAAAAAAGTTCATCTAACCTAACTGAACCAAACCTACCCTGTTCGCCATTCAATTTCCTATCTAATGGTGTAATTTGTTTCGAGTTATCGATGTAAATGTTCCAACATTATAAACGCTCATATCTCAGTCAAATGTTAACCAATCTTCAATATTGATATAGTTTTAGATTCGCCGTTCAATTTTCTATTTAAGGGTGTAATTTTTTTAAAATAAATCGACTAGTTTTTGAGAAATCGATGTAAACGTACCAACATTATAAACGCTCATATCTCATAAAAAAAAAAAAAAGTTCATCTAACCTAACTGAACCAAACCTACCCTGTTCGCCATTCAATTTCCTATCTAATGGTGTAATTTGTTTCGAGTTATCGATGTAAATGTTCCAACATTATAAACGCTCATATCTCAGTCAAATGTTAACCAATCTTCAATATTGATATAGTTTTAGATTCGCCGTTCAATTTTCTATTTAACGTTGTAATTTTTTTAAATAAATCAACTAGTTTTTGAGAAATCGATGTAAACGTACCAACATTATTAACGCTCATATCTCATAAAAAAAAATAAAAAAAAGTTCACCTTACCTAACCGAACCAAACCTACCCTGTTCGCCATTCAATTTCCTATCTAATGGTGTAATTTGTTTCGAGTTATCGATGTAACGGTGTAATTATTCTTAAATAAATCAACAAGTTTTTGAGAAATCGATGTAAACGTTCCAACATTATAAACACTCATATCTCAGTCAAATGTTAACCAATCTTCAATATTGATATAGTTTTAGATTTGCCGTTCAATTTTCTATCTAACTGTGTAATTTTTTTAAATAAATCAACTAGTTTTTGAGAAATCGATGTAAACGTACCAACATTATTAACGCTCATATCTCATAAAAAAAAATAAAAAAAAGTTCACCTTACCTAACCGAACCAAACCTACCCTGTTCGCCATTCAATTTCCTATCTAATGGTGTAATTTGTTTCGAGTTATCGATGTAAATGTTCCAACATTATAAACGCTCATATCTCAGTCAAATGTTAACCAATCTTCAATATTGATATAGTTTAAGATTCACCGTTCAATTTTCTATCTAACTGTGTAATTTTTTTAAATAAATCAACTAGTTTTTGAGAAATCGATGTAAACGTACCAACATTATAAACGCTCATATCTCAGTCAAATGTTAACCAATCTTCAATATTGATATAGTTTTAGATTCGCCGTTCAATTTTCTATTTAAGGGTGTAATTTTTTTAAAATAAATCGACTAGTTTTTGAGAAATCGATGTAAACGTACCAACATTATAAACGCTCATATCTCATAAAAAAAAAAAAAAAAAAAAGTTCACCTAACCCTACCGAACCAAACCTACCCTGTTCGCCATTCAATTTCCTATCTAATGGTGTAATTTGTTTCGAGTTATCGATGTAAATGTTCCAACATTATAAACGCTCATATCTCAGTCAAATGTTAACCAATCTTCAATATTGATATAGTTTTAGATTCGCCGTTCAATTTTCTATTTAAGGGTGTAATTTTTTTAAAATAAATCGACTAGTTTTTGAGAAATCGATGTAAACGTTCCAACATTATAAACGCTCATATCTCATTAAAAAAAAAAAAAAAAAAAAGTTCACCTAACCTAACCGAACCAAATCTACCCTGTTCGCCATTCAATTTCCTATCTAATGGTGTAATTTGTTTCGAGTTATCGATGTAAATGTTCCAACATTATAAACGCTCATATCTCAGTCAAATGTTAACCAATCTTCAATATTGATATAGTTTAAGATTCACCGTTCAATTTTCTATCTAACTGTGTAATTTTTTTAAATAAATCAACTAGTTTTTGAGAAATCGATGTAAACGTACCAACATTATAAACGCTCATATCTCAGTCAAATGTTAACCAATCTTCAATATTGATATAGTTTTAGATTCGCCGTTCAATTTTCTATTTAAGGGTGTAATTTTTTTAAAATAAATCGACTAGTTTTTGAGAAATCGATGTAAACGTACCAACATTATAAACGCTCATATCTCATAAAAAAAAAAAAAAAAAAAAAGTTCACCTAACCCTACCGAACCAAACCTACCCTGTTCGCCATTCAATTTCCTATCTAATGGTGTAATTTGTTTCGAGTTATCGATGTAAATGTTCCAACATTATAAACGCTCATATCTCAGTCAAATGTTTACCAATCTTCAATATTGATATAGTTTTAGATTCATTGTTCAATTTTCTATGTAACTGTGTAATTTTTTTAAATAAATCAACTAGTTTTTGAGAAATCGATGTAAACGTACCAACATTATAAACGCTCATGTCTCAGTCAAATGTTAACCAATCTTCAATATTGATATAGTTTAAGATTCACCGTTCAATTTTCTATCTAACTGTGTAATTTTTTTTAATAAATCAACTAGTTTTTGAGAAATCGATGTAAACGTACCAACATTATAAACGCTCATATCTCAGTCAAATGTTAACCAATCTTCAATATTGATATAGTTTTAGATTCGCCGTTCAATTTTCTATTTAAGGGTGTAATTTTTTTAAAATAAATCGACTAGTTTTTGAGAAATCGATGTAAACGTTCCAACATTATAAACGCTCATATCTCATTAAAAAAAAAAAAAAAAAAAGTTCACCTAACCTAACCGAACCAAATCTACCCTGTTCGCCATTCAATTTCCTATCTAATGGTGTAATTTGTTTCGAGTTATCGATGTAAATGTTCCAACATTATAAACGCTCATATCTCAGTCAAATGTTAACCAATCTTCAATATTGATATAGTTTAAGATTCACCGTTCAATTTTCTATCTAACTGTGTAATTTTTTTAAATAAATCAACTAGTTTTTGAGAAATCGATGTAAACGTACCAACATTATAAACGCTCATATCTCAGTCAAATGTTAACCAATCTTCAATATTGATATAGTTTTAGATTTGCCGTTCAATTTTCTATTTAAGGGTGTAATTTTTTTAAAATAAATCGACTAGTTTTTGAGAAATCGATGTAAACGTACCAACATTATAAACGCTCATATCTCATAAAAAAAAAAAAAGTTCACCTAACCCTACCGAACCAAACCTACCCTGTTCGCCATTCAATTTCCTATCTAATGGTGTAATTTGTTTCGAGTTATCGATGTAAATGTTCCAACATTATAAACGCTCATATCTCAGTCAAATGTTAACCAATCTTCAATATTGATATAGTTTTAGATTCGCCGTTCAATTTTCTATTTAACGGTGTAATTTTTTTAAATAAATCAACTAGTTTTTGAGAAATCGATGTAAACGTACCAACATTATTAACGCTCATATCTCATAAAAAAAAATAAAAAAAAGTTCACCTTACCTAACCGAACCAAACCTACCCTGTTCGCCATTCAATTTCCTATCTAATGGTGTAATTTGTTTCGAGTTATCGATGTAACGGTGTAATTATTCTTAAATAAATCAACAAGTTTTTGAGAAATCGATGTAAACGTTCCAACATTATAAACACTCATATCTCAGTCAAATGTTAACCAATCTTCAATATTGATATAGTTTTAGATTTGCCGTTCAATTTTCTATCTAACTGTGTAATTTTTTTAAATAAATCAACTAGTTTTTGAGAAATCGATGTAAACGTACCAACATTATTAACGCTCATATCTCATAAAAAAAAATAAAAAAAAGTTCACCTTACCTAACCGAACCAAACCTACCCTGTTCGCCATTCAATTTCCTATCTAATGGTGTAATTTGTTTCGAGTTATCGATGTAAATGTTCCAACATTATAAACGCTCATATCTCAGTCAAATGTTAACCAATCTTCAATATTGATATAGTTTTAGATTCGCCGTTCAATTTTCTATGTAACGGTCTAATTTTTTTAAAATAAATTGACTAGTTTTTGAGAAATCGATGTAAACGTACCAACATTATAAACGCTCATATCTCAGTCAAATGTTAACCAATCTTCAATATTGATATAGTTTTAGATTCGCCGTTCAATTTTCTATTTAAGGGTGTAATTTTTTTAAAATAAATCGACTAGTTTTTGAGAAATCGATGTAAACGTTCCAACATTATAAACGCTCATATCTCATTAAAAAAAAAAAAAAAAAAAAGTTCACCTAACCTAACCGAACCAAATCTACCCTGTTTGCCATTCAATTTCCTATCTAATGGTGTAATTTGTTTCGAGTTATCGATGTAAATGTTCCAACATTATAAACGCTCATATCTCAGTCAAATGTTAACCAATCTTCAATATTGATATAGTTTAAGATTCACCGTTCAATTTTCTATCTAACTGTGTAATTTTTTTAAATAAATCAACTAGTTTTTGAGAAATCGATGTAAACGTACCAACATTATAAACGCTCATATCTCAGTCAAATGTTAACCAATCTTCAATATTGATATAGTTTTAGATTCGCCGTTCAATTTTCTATTTAAGGGTGTAATTTTTTTAAAATAAATCGACTAGTTTTTGAGAAATCGATGTAAACGTACCAACATTATAAACGCTCATATCTCATAAAAAAAAAAAAAAAAAAAAGTTCACCTAACCCTACCGAACCAAACCTACCCTGTTCGCCATTCAATTTCCTATCTAATGGTGTAATTTGTTTCGAGTTATCGATGTAAATGTTCCAACATTATAAACGCTCATATCTCAGTCAAATGTTTACCAATCTTCAATATTGATATAGTTTTAGATTCATTGTTCAATTTTCTATGTAACTGTGTAATTTTTTTAAATAAATCAACTAGTTTTTGAGAAATCGATGTAAACGTACCAACATTATAAACGCTCATGTCTCAGTCAAATGTTAACCAATCTTCAATATTGATATAGTTTTAGATTCGTTGTTCAATTTTCTATGTAACGGTGTAATTATTCTTAAATAAATCAACAAGTTTTTGAGAAATCGATGTAAACGTTCCAACATTATAAACGCTCATATCTCAGTCAAATGTTAACCAATCTTCAATATTGATATAGTTTTAGATTTGCCGTTCAATTTTCTATTTAACTGTGTAATTTTTTTAAATAAATCAACTAGTTTTTGAGAAATCGATGTAAACGTACCAACATTATAAACGCTCATATCTCATAAAAAAAAAAAAAAGTTCATCTAACCTAACTGAACCAAACCTACCCTGTTCGCCATTCAATTTCCTATCTAATGGTGTAATTTGTTTCGAGTTATCGATGTAAATGTTCCAACATTATAAACGCTCATATCTCAGTCAAATGTTAACCAATCTTCAATATTGATATAGTTTTAGATTTGCCGTTCAATTTTCTATCTAACTGTGTAATTTTTTTAAATAAATCAACTAGTTTTTGAGAAATCGATGTAAACGTACCAACATTATTAACGCTCATATCTCATAAAAAAAAATAAAAAAAAGTTCACCTTACCTAACCGAACCAAACCTACCCTGTTCGCCATTCAATTTCCTATCTAATGGTGTAATTTGTTTCGAGTTATCGATGTAAATGTTCCAACATTATAAACGCTCATATCTCAGTCAAATGTTAACCAATCTTCAATATTGATATAGTTTTAGATTCGCCGTTCAATTTTCTATGTAACAGTCTAATTTTTTTAAAATAAATTGACTAGTTTTTGAGAAATCGATGTAAACGTTCCAACATTATAAACGCTCATATCTCAGTCAAATGTGAACCAATCTTCAATATTGATATAGTTTAAGATTCACCGTTCAATTTTCTATCTAACTGTGTAATTTTTTTAAATAAATCAACTAGTTTTTGAGAAATCGATGTAAACGTACCAACATTATAAACGCTCATATCTCAGTCAAATGTTAACCAATCTTCAATATTGATATAGTTTTAGATTCGCCGTTCAATTTTCTATTTAAGGGTGTAATTTTTTTAAAATAAATCGACTAGTTTTTGAGAAATCGATGTAAACGTTCCAACATTATAAACGCTCATATCTCATTAAAAAAAAAAAAAAAAAAAAGTTCACCTAACCTAAACGAACCAAATCTACCCTGTTCGCCATTCAATTTCCTATCTAATGGTGTAATTTGTTTCGAGTTATCGATGTAAATGTTCCA
Organism: Pieris brassicae; assembly: GCF_905147105.1. NCBI lineage: Eukaryota > Metazoa > Arthropoda > Insecta > Lepidoptera > Pieridae > Pieris > Pieris brassicae. Next base: position 546,100 of record NW_025575867.1, on the reverse strand, counting down.
ACATTATAAACGCTCATATCTCAGTCAAATGTTAACCAATCTTCAATATTGATATAGTTTAAGATTCACCGTTCAATTTTCTAACTGTGTAATTTTTTTAAATAAATCAACTAGTTTTTGAGAAATCGATGTAAACGTACCAACATTATAAACGCTCATATCTCAGTCAAATGTTAACCAATCTTCAATATTGATATAGTTTTAGATTTGCCGTTCAATTTTCTATTTAAGGGTGTAATTTTTTTAAAATAAATCGACTAGTTTTTGAGAAATCGATGTAAACGTACCAACATTATAAACGCTCATATCTCATAAAAAAAAAAAAAAAAAAAAGTTCACCTAACCCTACCGAACCAAACCTACCCTGTTCGCCATTCAATTTCCTATCTAATGGTGTAATTTGTTTCGAGTTATCGATGTAAATGTTCCAACATTATAAACGCTCATATCTCAGTCAAATGTTAACCAATCTTCAATATTGATATAGTTTTAGATTCATTGTTCAATTTTCTATGTAACTGTGTAATTTTTTTAAATAAATCAACTAGTTTTTGAGAAATCGATGTAAACGTACCAACATTATAAACGCTCATGTCTCAGTCAAATGTTAACCAATCTTCAATATTGATATAGTTTTAGATTCGTTGTTCAATTTTCTATGTAACGGTGTAATTATTCTTAAATAAATCAACTAGTTTTTGAGAAATCGATGTAAACGTACCAACATTATAAACGCTCATATCTCAGTCAAATGTTAACCAATCTTCAATATTGATATAGTTTTAGATTCGCCGTTCAATTTTCTATCTAACTGTGTAATTTTTTTAAATAAATCAACTAGTTTTTGAGAAATCGATGTAAACGTACCAACATTATAAACGCTCATATCTCATACAAAAAAAAAAAAAAAAGTTCACCTAACCTAACCGAACCAAACCTACCCTGTTCGCCATTCAATTTCCTATCTAATGGTGTAATTTGTTTCGAGTTATCGATGTAAATGTTCCAACATTATAAACGCTCATATCTCATAAAAAAAACAAAAAAAAAAAGTTCACCTAACCTAACCGAACCAAACCTACCCTGTTCGCCATTCAATTTCCTATCTGATGGTGTAATTTGTTTCGAGTTATCGATGTAAATGTTCCAACATTATAAACGCTCATATCTCAGTCAAATGTTAACCAATCTTCAATATTGATATAGTTTAAGATTCACCGTTCAATTTTCTATCTAACTGTGTAATTTTTTTAAATAAATCAACTAGTTTTTGAGAAATCGATGTAAACGTACCAACATTATAAACGCTCATATCTCAGTCAAATGTTAACCAATCTTCAATATTGATATAGTTTTAGATTCGCCGTTCAATTTTCTATCTAACGGTGTAATTTTTTTAAATAAATCAACTAGTTTTTGAGAAATCGATGTAAACGTACCAACATTATAAACGCTCATATCTCATACAAAAAAAAAAAAAAGTTCACCTAACCTAACCGAACCAAACCTACCCTGTTCGCCATTCAATTTCCTATCTAATGGTGTAATTTGTTTCGAGTTATCGATGTAAATGTTCCAACATTATAAACGCTCATATCTCAGTCAAATGTTAACCAATCTTCAATATTGATATAGTTTTAGATTCGCCGTTCAATTTTCTATCTAACGGTGTAATTTTTTTAAATAAATCAACTAGTTTTTGAGAAATCGATGTAAACGTACCAACATTATAAACGCTCATATCTCAGTCAAATGTTAACCAATCTTCAATATTGATATAGTTTTAGATTCGCCGTTCAATTTTCTATCTAACTGTGTAATTTTTTTAAATAAATCAACTAGTTTTTGAGAAATCGATGTAAACGTACCAACATTATAAACGCTCATATCTCATACAAAAAAAAAAAAAAAAGTTCACCTAACCTAACCGAACCAAACCTACCCTGTTCGCCATTCAATTTCCTATCTAATGGTGTAATTTGTTTCGAGTTATCGATGTAAATGTTCCAACATTATAAACGCTCATATCTCAGTCAAATGTTAACCAATCTTCAATATTGATATAGTTTTAGATTCGCCGTTCAATTTTCTATCTAACGGTGTAATTTTTTTAAATAAATCAACTAGTTTTTGAGAAATCGATGTAAACGTACCAACATTATAAACGCTCATATCTCATACAAAAAAAATAAAAAGTTCACCTAACCTAACCGAACCAAACCTACCCTGTTCGCCATTCAATTTCCTATCTAATGGTGTAATTTGTTTCGAGTTATCGATGTAAATGTTCCAACATTATAAACGCTCATATCTCAGTCAAATGTTAACCAATCTTCAATATTGATATAGTTTTAGATTCGCCGTTCAATTTTCTATCTAACGGTGTAATTTTTTTAAATAAATCAACTAGTTTTTGAGAAATCGATGTAAACGTACCAACATTATAAACGCTCATATCTCAGTCAAATGTTAACCAATCTTCAATATTGATATAGTTTTAGATTCGCCGTTCAATTTTCTATCTAACTGTGTAATTTTTTTAAATAAATCAACTAGTTTTTGAGAAATCGATGTAAACGTACCAACATTATAAACGCTCATATCTCATACAAAAAAAAAAAAAAAAGTTCACCTAACCTAACCGAACCAAACCTACCCTGTTCGCCATTCAATTTCCTATCTAATGGTGTAATTTGTTTCGAGTTATCGATGTAAATGTTCCAACATTATAAACGCTCATATCTCAGTCAAATGTTAACCAATCTTCAATATTGATATAGTTTTAGATTCGCCGTTCAATTTTCTATCTAACGGTGTAATTATTCTTAAATAAATCGACTAGTTTTTGAGAAATCGATGTAAACGTACCAACATTATAAACGCTCATATCTCAGTCAAATGTTAACCAATCTTCAATATTGATATAGTTTTAGATTTGCCGTTCAATTTTCTATTTAACTGTGTAATTTTTTTAAATAAATCAACTAGTTTTTGAGAAATCGATGTAAACGTACCAACATTATAAACGCTCATATCTCATACAAAAAAAAAAAAAAGTTCACCTAACCTAACCGAACCAAACCTACCCTGTTCGCCATTCAATTTCCTATCTAATGGTGTAATTTGTTTCGAGTTATCGATGTAAATGTTCCAACATTATAAACGCTCATATCTCAGTCAAATGTTAACCAATCTTCAATATTGATATAGTTTTAGATTCGCCGTTCAATTTTCTATCTAACGGTGTAATTTTTTTAAATAAATCAACTAGTTTTTGAGAAATCGATGTAAACGTACCAACATTATAAACGCTCATATCTCATACAAAAAAAAAAAAAAGTTCACCTAACCTAACCGAACCAAACCTACCCTGTTCGCCATTCAATTTCCTATCTAATGGTGTAATTTGTTTCGAGTTATCGATGTAAATGTTCCAACATTATAAACGCTCATATCTCAGTCAAATTTTAACCAATCTTCAATATTGATATAGTTTTAGATTCGCCGTTCAATTTTCTATCTAACTGTGTAATTTTTTTAAATAAATCAACTAGTTTTTGAGAAATCGATGTAAACGTACCAACATTATAAACGCTCATATCTCATACAAAAAAAAAAAAAAAAGTTCACCTAACCTAACCGAACCAAACCTACCCTGTTCGCCATTCAATTTCCTATCTAATGGTGTAATTTGTTTCGAGTTATCGATGTAAATGTTCCAACATTATAAACGCTCATATCTCAGTCAAATGTTAACCAATCTTCAATATTGATATAGTTTTAGATTCGCCGTTCAATTTTCTATCTAACTGTGTAATTTTTTTAAATAAATCAACTAGTTTTTGAGAAATCGATGTAAACGTACCAACATTATAAACGCTCATATCTCATACAAAAAAAAAAAAAAAAGTTCACCTAACCTAACCGAACCAAACCTACCCTGTTCGCCATTCAATTTCCTATCTAATGGTGTAATTTGTTTCGAGTTATCGATGTAAATGTTCCAACATTATAAACGCTCATATCTCAGTCAAATGTTAACCAATCTTCAATATTGATATAGTTTTAGATTCGCCGTTCAATTTTCTATCTAACTGTGTAATTTTTTTAAATAAATCAACTAGTTTTTGAGAAATCGATGTAAACGTACCAACATTATAAACGCTCATATCTCATACAAAAAAAAAAAAAAAAGTTCACCTAACCTAACCGAACCAAACCTACCCTGTTCGCCATTCAATTTCCTATCTAATGGTGTAATTTGTTTCGAGTTATCGATGTAAATGTTCCAACATTATAAACGCTCATATCTCAGTCAAATGTTAACCAATCTTCAATATTGATATAGTTTTAGATTTGCCGTTCAATTTTCTATTTAACTGTGTAATTTTTTTAAATAAATCAACAAGTTTTTGAGAAATCGATGTAAACGTTCCAACATTATAAACGCTCATATCTCAGTCAAATGTTAACCAATCTTCAATATTGATATAGTTTTAGATTTGCCGTTCAATTTTCTATTTAACTGTGTAATTTTTTTAAATAAATCAACTAGTTTTTGAGAAATCGATGTAAACGTACCAACATTATTAACGCTCATATCTCATAAAAAAAAATAAAAAAAAGTTCACCTTACCTAACCGAACCAAACCTACCCTGTTCGCCATTCAATTTCCTATCTAATGGTGTAATTTGTTTCGAGTTATCGATGTAAATGTTCCAACATTATAAACGCTCATATCTCAGTCAAATGTTAACCAATCTTCAATATTGATATAGTTTTAGATTCGCCGTTCAATTTTCTATGTAACGGTCTAATTTTTTTAAAATAAATTGACTAGTTTTTGAGAAATCGATGTAAACGTTCCAACATTATAAACGCTCATATCTCAGTCAAATGTGAACCAATCTTCAATATTGATATAGTTTAAGATTCACCGTTCAATTTTCTATCTAACTGTGTAATTTTTTTTAATAAATCAACTAGTTTTTGAGAAATCGATGTAAACGTACCAACATTATAAACGCTCATATCTCAGTCAAATGTTAACCAATCTTCAATATTGATATAGTTTTAGATTCATTGTTCAATTTTCTATGTAACTGTGTAATTTTTTTAAATAAATCAACTAGTTTTTGAGAAATCGATGTAAACGTTCCAACATTATAAACGCTCATATCTCATTAAAAAAAAAAAAAAAAAAAAGTTCACCTAACCTAACCGAACCAAATCTACCCTGTTCGCCATTCAATTTCCTATCTAATGGTGTAATTTGTTTCGAGTTATCGATGTAAATGTTCCAACATTATAAACGCTCATATCTCAGTCAAATGTTAACCAATCTTCAATATTGATATAGTTTAAGATTCACCGTTCAATTTTCTATCTAACTGTGTAATTTTTTTAAATAAATCAACTAGTTTTTGAGAAATCGATGTAAACGTACCAACATTATAAACGCTCATATTTCAGTCAAATGTTAACCAATCTTCAATATTGATATAGTTTTAGATTCGCCGTTCAATTTTCTATTTAAGGGTGTAATTTTTTTAAAATAAATCGACTAGTTTTTGAGAAATCGATGTAAACGTACCAACATTATAAACGCTCATATCTCATAAAAAAAAAAAAAAAAAAAGTTCACCTAACCCTACCGAACCAAACCTACCCTGTTCGCCATTCAATTTCCTATCTAATGGTGTAATTTGTTTCGAGTTATCGATGTAAATGTTCCAACATTATAAACGCTCATATCTCAGTCAAATGTTAACCAATCTTCAATATTGATATAGTTTTAGATTCGCCGTTCAATTTTCTATTTAAGGGTGTAATTTTTTTAAAATAAATCGACTAGTTTTTGAGAAATCGATGTAAACGTTCCAACATTATAAACGCTCATATCTCATTAAAAAAAAAAAAAAAAAAAAGTTCACCTAACCTAACCGAACCAAACCTACCCTGTTCGCCATTCAATTTCCTATCTAATGGTGTAATTTGTTTCGAGTTATCGATGTAACGGTGTAATTATTCTTAAATAAATCAACAAGTTTTTGAGAAATCGATGTAAACGTTCCAACATTATAAACACTCATATCTCAGTCAAATGTTAACCAATCTTCAATATTGATATAGTTTTAGATTTGCCGTTCAATTTTCTATCTAACTGTGTAATTTTTTTAAATAAATCAACTAGTTTTTGAGAAATCGATGTAAACGTACCAACATTATTAACGCTCATATCTCATAAAAAAAAATAAAAAAAAGTTCACCTTACCTAACCGAACCAAACCTACCCTGTTCGCCATTCAATTTCCTATCTAATGGTGTAATTTGTTTCGAGTTATCGATGTAAATGTTCCAACATTATAAACGCTCATATCTCAGTCAAATGTTAACCAATCTTCAATATTGATATAGTTTTAGATTCGCCGTTCAATTTTCTATGTAACGGTCTAATTTTTTTAAAATAAATTGACTAGTTTTTGAGAAATCGATGTAAACGTTCCAACATTATAAACGCTCATATCTCAGTCAAATGTGAACCAATCTTCAATATTGATATAGTTTAAGATTCACCGTTCAATTTTCTATCTAACTGTGTAATTTTTTTTAATAAATCAACTAGTTTTTGAGAAATCGATGTAAACGTACCAACATTATAAACGCTCATATCTCAGTCAAATGTTAACCAATCTTCAATATTGATATAGTTTTAGATTCGCCGTTCAATTTTCTATTTAAGGGTGTAATTTTTTTAAAATAAATCGACTAGTTTTTGAGAAATCGATGTAAACGTTCCAACATTATAAACGCTCATATCTCATTAAAAAAAAAAAAAAAAAAAAGTTCACCTAACCTAACCGAACCAAATCTACCCTGTTCGCCATTCAATTTCCTATCTAATGGTGTAATTTGTTTCGAGTTATCGATGTAAATGTTCCAACATTATAAACGCTCATATCTCAGTCAAATGTTAACCAATCTTCAATATTGATATAGTTTAAGATTCACCGTTCAATTTTCTATCTAACTGTGTAATTTTTTTAAATAAATCAACTAGTTTTTGAGAAATCGATGTAAACGTACCAACATTATAAACGCTCATATCTCAGTCAAATGTTAACCAATCTTCAATATTGATATAGTTTTAGATTCGCCGTTCAATTTTCTATTTAAGGGTGTAATTTTTTTAAAATAAATCGACTAGTTTTTGAGAAATCGATGTAAACGTTCCAACATTATAAACGCTCATATCTCATTAAAAAAAAAAAAAAAAAAAAGTTCACCTAACCCTACCGAACCAAACCTACCCTGTTCGCCATTCAATTTCCTATCTAATGGTGTAATTTGTTTCGAGTTATCGATGTAAATGTTCCAACATTATAAACGCTCATATCTCAGTCAAATGTTAACCAATCTTCAATATTGATATAGTTTAAGATTCACCGTTCAATTTTCTATCTAACTGTGTAATTTTTTTAAATAAATCAACTAGTTTTTGAGAAATCGATGTAAACGTACCAACATTATAAACGCTCATATCTCAGTCAAATGTTAACCAATCTTCAATATTGATATAGTTTTAGATTCGCCGTTCAATTTTCTATTTAAGGGTGTAATTTTTTTAAAATAAATCGACTAGTTTTTGAGAAATCGATGTAAACGTACCAACATTATAAACGCTCATATCTCATAAAAAAAAAAAAAAAAAAAAGTTCACCTAACCCTACCGAACCAAACCTACCCTGTTCGCCATTCAATTTCCTATCTAATGGTGTAATTTGTTTCGAGTTATCGATGTAAATGTTCCAACATTATAAACGCTCATATCTCAGTCAAATGTTTACCAATCTTCAATATTGATATAGTTTTAGATTCATTGTTCAATTTTCTATGTAACTGTGTAATTTTTTTAAATAAATCAACTAGTTTTTGAGAAATCGATGTAAACGTACCAACATTATAAACGCTCATATCTCAGTCAAATGTTAACCAATCTTCAATATTGATATAGTTTAAGATTCACCGTTCAATTTTCTATCTAACTGTGTAATTTTTTTAAATAAATCAACTAGTTTTTGAGAAATCGATGTAAACGTACCAACATTATAAACGCTCATATCTCAGTCAAATGTTAACCAATCTTCAATATTGATATAGTTTTAGATTCGCCGTTCAATTTTCTATTTAAGGGTGTAATTTTTTTAAAATAAATCGACTAGTTTTTGAGAAATCGATGTAAACGTACCAACATTATAAACGCTCATATCTCATAAAAAAAAAAAAAAAAAAAAGTTCACCTAACCCTACCGAACCAAACCTACCCTGTTCGCCATTCAATTTCCTATCTAATGGTGTAATTTGTTTCGAGTTATCGATGTAAATGTTCCAACATTATAAACGCTCATATCTCAGTCAAATGTTAACCAATCTTCAATATTGATATAGTTTTAGATTCATTGTTCAATTTTCTATGTAACTGTGTAATTTTTTTAAATAAATCAACTAGTTTTTGAGAAATCGATGTAAACGTACCAACATTATAAACGCTCATGTCTCAGTCAAATGTTAACCAATCTTCAATATTGATATAGTTTTAGATTCGTTGTTCAATTTTCTATGTAACGGTGTAATTATTCTTAAATAAATCAACAAGTTTTTGAGAAATCGATGTAAACGTTCCAACATTATAAACGCTCATATCTCAGTCAAATGTTAACCAATCTTCAATATTGATATAGTTTTAGATTTGCCGTTCAATTTTCTATTTAACTGTGTAATTTTTTTAAATAAATCAACTAGTTTTTGAGAAATCGATGTAAACGTACCAACATTATTAACGCTCATATCTCATAAAAAAAAATAAAAAAAAGTTCACCTTACCTAACCGAACCAAACCTACCCTGTTCGCCATTCAATTTCCTATCTAATGGTGTAATTTGTTTCGAGTTATCGATGTAAATGTTCCAACATTATAAACGCTCATATCTCAGTCAAATGTTAACCAATCTTCAATATTGATATAGTTTTAGATTCGCCGTTCAATTTTCTATGTAACGGTCTAATTTTTTTAAAATAAATTGACTAGTTTTTGAGAAATCGATGTAAACGTTCCAACATTATAAACGCTCATATCTCAGTCAAATGTGAACCAATCTTCAATATTGATATAGTTTAAGATTCACCGTTCAATTTTCTATCTAACTGTGTAATTTTTTTTAATAAATCAACTAGTTTTTGAGAAATCGATGTAAACGTACCAACATTATAAACGCTCATATCTCAGTCAAATGTTAACCAATCTTCAATATTGATATAGTTTTAGATTCGCCGTTCAATTTTCTATTTAAGGGTGTAATTTTTTTAAAATAAATCGACTAGTTTTTGAGAAATCGATGTAAACGTTCCAACATTATAAACGCTCATATCTCATTAAAAAAAAAAAAAAAAAAAAGTTCACCTAACCTAACCGAACCAAATCTACCCTGTTCGCCATTCAATTTCCTATCTAATGGTGTAATTTGTTTCGAGTTATCGATGTAAATGTTCCAACATTATAAACGCTCATATCTCAGTCAAATGTTAACCAATCTTCAATATTGATATAGTTTAAGATTCACCGTTCAATTTTCTATCTAACTGTGTAATTTTTTTAAATAAATCAACTAGTTTTTGAGAAATCGATGTAAACGTACCAACATTATAAACGCTCATATTTCAGTCAAATGTTAACCAATCTTCAATATTGATATAGTTTTAGATTCGCCGTTCAATTTTCTATTTAACTGTGTAATTTTTTTAAAATAAATCGACTAGTTTTTGAGAAATCGATGTAAACGTACCAACATTATAAACGCTCATATCTCATAAAAAAAAAAAAAAAAAAAAATTCACCTAACCCTACCGAACCAAACCTACCCTGTTCGCCATTCAATTTCCTATCTAATGGTGTAATTTGTTTCGAGTTATCGATGTAAATGTTCCAACATTATAAACGCTCATATCTCAGTCAAATGTTAACCAATCTTCAATATTGATATAGTTTTAGATTCGCCGTTCAATTTTCTATTTAACGGTGTAATTTTTTTAAATAAATCAACTAGTTTTTGAGAAATCGATGTAAACGTACCAACATTATTAACGCTCATATCTCATAAAAAAAAATAAAAAAAAGTTCACCTTACCTAACCGAACCAAACCTACCCTGTTCGCCATTCAATTTCCTATCTAATGGTGTAATTTGTTTCGAGTTATCGATGTAACGGTGTAATTATTCTTAAATAAATCAACAAGTTTTTGAGAAATCGATGTAAACGTTCCAACATTATAAACACTCATATCTCAGTCAAATGTTAACCAATCTTCAATATTGATATAGTTTTAGATTTGCCGTTCAATTTTCTATCTAACTGTGTAATTTTTTTAAATAAATCAACTAGTTTTTGAGAAATCGATGTAAACGTACCAACATTATTAACGCTCATATCTCATAAAAAAAAATAAAAAAAAGTTCACCTTACCTAACCGAACCAAACCTACCCTGTTCGCCATTCAATTTCCTATCTAATGGTGTAATTTGTTTCGAGTTATCGATGTAAATGTTCCAACATTATAAACGCTCATATCTCAGTCAAATGTTAACCAATCTTCAATATTGATATAGTTTTAGATTCGCCGTTCAATTTTCTATGTAACGGTCTAATTTTTTTAAAATAAATTGACTAGTTTTTGAGAAATCGATGTAAACGTTCCAACATTATAAACGCTCATATCTCAGTCAAATGTGAACCAATCTTCAATATTGATATAGTTTAAGATTCACCGTTCAATTTTCTATCTAACTGTGTAATTTTTTTTAATAAATCAACTAGTTTTTGAGAAATCGATGTAAACGTACCAACATTATAAACGCTCATATCTCAGTCAAATGTTAACCAATCTTCAATATTGATATAGTTTTAGATTCGCCGTTCAATTTTCTATTTAAGGGTGTAATTTTTTTAAAATAAATCGACTAGTTTTTGAGAAATCGATGTAAACGTTCCAACATTATAAACGCTCATATCTCATTAAAAAAAAAAAAAAAAAAAAGTTCACCTAACCTAACCGAACCAAATCTACCCTGTTTGCCATTCAATTTCCTATCTAATGGTGTAATTTGTTTCGAGTTATCGATGTAAATGTTCCAACATTATAAACGCTCATATCTCAGTCAAATGTTAACCAATCTTCAATATTGATATAGTTTAAGATTCACCGTTCAATTTTCTATCTAACTGTGTAATTTTTTTAAATAAATCAACTAGTTTTTGAGAAATCGATGTAAACGTACCAACATTATAAACGCTCATATCTCAGTCAAATGTTAACCAATCTTCAATATTGATATAGTTTTAGATTCGCCGTTCAATTTTCTATTTAAGGGTGTAATTTTTTTAAAATAAATCGACTAGTTTTTGAGAAATCGATGTAAACGTACCAACATTATAAACGCTCATATCTCATAAAAAAAAAAAAAAAAAAAAAGTTCACCTAACCCTACCGAACCAAACCTACCCTGTTCGCCATTCAATTTCCTATCTAATGGTGTAATTTGTTTCGAGTTATCGATGTAAATGTTCCAACATTATAAACGCTCATATCTCAGTCAAATGTTTACCAATCTTCAATATTGATATAGTTTTAGATTCATTGTTCAATTTTCTATGTAACTGTGTAATTTTTTTAAATAAATCAACTAGTTTTTGAGAAATCGATGTAAACGTACCAACATTATAAACGCTCATGTCTCAGTCAAATGTTAACCAATCTTCAATATTGATATAGTTTTAGATTCGTTGTTCAATTTTCTATGTAACGGTGTAATTATTCTTAAATAAATCAACAAGTTTTTGAGAAATCGATGTAAACGTTCCAACATTATAAACGCTCATATCTCAGTCAAATGTTAACCAATCTTCAATATTGATATAGTTTTAGATTTGCCGTTCAATTTTCTATTTAACTGTGTAATTTTTTTAAATAAATCAACTAGTTTTTGAGAAATCGATGTAAACGTACCAACATTATTAACGCTCATATCTCATAAAAAAAAATAAAAAAAAGTTCACCTTACCTAACCGAACCAAACCTACCCTGTTCGCCATTCAATTTCCTATCTAATGGTGTAATTTGTTTCGAGTTATCGATGTAAATGTTCCAACATTATAAACGCTCATATCTCAGTCAAATGTTAACCAATCTTCAATATTGATATAGTTTTAGATTCGCCGTTCAATTTTCTATGTAACGGTCTAATTTTTTTAAAATAAATTGACTAGTTTTTGAGAAATCGATGTAAACGTTCCAACATTATAAACGCTCATATCTCAGTCAAATGTTTACCAATCTTCAATATTGATATAGTTTTAGATTCATTGTTCAATTTTCTATGTAACTGTGTAATTTTTTTAAATAAATCAACTAGTTTTTGAGAAATCGATGTAAACGTACCAACATTATAAACGCTCATGTCTCAGTCAAATGTTAACCAATCTTCAATATTGATATAGTTTTAGATTCGTTGTTCAATTTTCTATGTAACGGTGTAATTATTCTTAAATAAATCAACAAGTTTTTGAGAAATCGATGTAAACGTTCCAACATTATAAACGCTCATATCTCAGTCAAATGTTAACCAATCTTCAATATTGATATAGTTTTAGATTTGCCGTTCAATTTTCTATTTAACTGTGTAATTTTTTTAAATAAATCAACTAGTTTTTGAGAAATCGATGTAAACGTACCAACATTATTAACGCTCATATCTCATAAAAAAAAATAAAAAAAAGTTCACCTTACCTAACCGAACCAAACCTACCCTGTTCGCCATTCAATTTCCTATCTAATGGTGTAATTTGTTTCGAGTTATCGATGTAAATGTTCCAACATTATAAACGCTCATATCTCAGTCAAATGTTAACCAATCTTCAATATTGATATAGTTTTAGATTCGCCGTTCAATTTTCTATGTAACGGTCTAATTTTTTTAAAATAAATTGACTAGTTTTTGAGAAATCGATGTAAACGTTCCAACATTATAAACGCTCATATCTCAGTCAAATGTTTACCAATCTTCAATATTGATATAGTTTTAGATTCATTGTTCAATTTTCTATGTAACTGTGTAATTTTTTTAAATAAATCAACTAGTTTTTGAGAAATCGATGTAAACGTACCAACATTATAAACGCTCATGTCTCAGTCAAATGTTAACCAATCTTCAATATTGATATAGTTTTAGATTCGTTGTTCAATTTTCTATGTAACGGTGTAATTATTCTTAAATAAATCAACAAGTTTTTGAGAAATCGATGTAAACGTTCCAACATTATAAACGCTCATATCTCAGTCAAATGTTAACCAATCTTCAATATTGATATAGTTTTAGATTTGCCGTTCAATTTTCTATTTAACTGTGTAATTTTTTTAAATAAATCAACTAGTTTTTGAGAAATCGATGTAAACGTACCAACATTATAAACGCTCATATCTCATAAAAAAAAAAAAAAGTTCATCTAACCTAACTGAACCAAACCTACCCTGTTCGCCATTCAATTTCCTATCTAATGGTGTAATTTGTTTCGAGTTATCGATGTAAATGTTCCAACATTATAAACGCTCATATCTCAGTCAAATGTTAACCAATCTTCAATATTGATATAGTTTTAGATTTGCCGTTCAATTTTCTATCTAACTGTGTAATTTTTTTAAATAAATCAACTAGTTTTTGAGAAATCGATGTAAACGTACCAACATTATTAACGCTCATATCTCATAAAAAAAAATAAAAAAAAGTTCACCTTACCTAACCGAACCAAACCTACCCTGTTCGCCATTCAATTTCCTATCTAATGGTGTAATTTGTTTCGAGTTATCGATGTAAATGTTCCAACATTATAAACGCTCATATCTCAGTCAAATGTTAACCAATCTTCAATATTGATATAGTTTTAGATTCGCCGTTCAATTTTCTATGTAACGGTCTAATTTTTTAAAAATAAATTGACTAGTTTTTGAGAAATCGATGTAAACGTTCCAACATTATAAACGCTCATATCTCAGTCAAATGTGAACCAATCTTCAATATTGATATAGTTTAAGATTCACCGTTCAATTTTCTATCTAACTGTGTAATTTTTTTAAATAAATCAACTAGTTTTTGAGAAATCGATGTAAACGTACCAACATTATAAACGCTCATATCTCAGTCAAATGTTAACCAATCTTCAATATTGATATAGTTTTAGATTCGCCGTTCAATTTTCTATTTAAGGGTGTAATTTTTTTAAAATAAATCGACTAGTTTTTGAGAAATCGATGTAAACGTTCCAACATTATAAACGCTCATATCTCATTAAAAAAAAAAAAAAAAAAAAGTTCACCTAACCTAAACGAACCAAATCTACCCTGTTCGCCATTCAATTTCCTATCTAATGGTGTAATTTGTTTCGAGTTATCGATGTAAATGTTCCAACATTATAAACGCTCATATCTCAGTCAAATGTTAACCAATCTTCAATATTGATATAGTTTAAGATTCACCGTTCAATTTTCTATCTAACTGTGTAATTTTTTTAAATAAATCAACTAGTTTTTGAGAAATCGATGTAAACGTACCAACATTATAAACGCTCATATCTCAGTCAAATGTTAACCAATCTTCAATATTGATATAGTTTTAGATTTGCCGTTCAATTTTCTATTTAAGGGTGTAATTTTTTTAAAATAAATCGACTAGTTTTTGAGAAATCGATGTAAACGTACCAACATTATAAACGCTCATATCTCATAAAAAAAAAAAAAAAAAAAAGTTCACCTAACCCTACCGAACCAAACCTACCCTGTTCGCCATTCAATTTCCTATCTAATGGTGTAATTTGTTTCGAGTTATCGATGTAAATGTTCCAACATTATAAACGCTCATATCTCAGTCAAATGTTAACCAATCTTCAATATTGATATAGTTTTAGATTCATTGTTCAATTTTCTATGTAACTGTGTAATTATTCTTAAATAAATCAACTAGTTTTTGAGAAATCGATGTAAACGTACCAACATTATAAACGCTCATATCTCAGTCAAATGTTAACCAATCTTCAATATTGATATAGTTTTAGATTCGCCGTTCAATTTTCTATCTAACTGTGTAATTTTTTTAAATAAATCAACTAGTTTTTGAGAAATCGATGTAAACGTACCAACATTATAAACGCTCATATCTCATACAAAAAAAAAAAAAAAAGTTCACCTAACCTAACCGAACCAAACCTACCCTGTTCGCCATTCAATTTCCTATCTAATGGTGTAATTTGTTTCGAGTTATCGATGTAAATGTTCCAACATTATAAACGCTCATATCTCATAAAAAAAACAAAAAAAAAAAGTTCACCTAACCTAACCGAACCAAACCTACCCTGTTCGCCATTCAATTTCCTATCTGATGGTGTAATTTGTTTCGAGTTATCGATGTAAACGTTCCAACATTATAAACGCTCATATCTCAGTCAAATGTTTACCAATCTTCAATATTGATATAGTTTTAGATTCATTGTTCAATTTTCTATGTAACTGTGTAATTTTTTTAAATAAATCAACTAGTTTTTGAGAAATCGATGTAAACGTACCAACATTATAAACGCTCATGTCTCAGTCAAATGTTAACCAATCTTCAATATTGATATAGTTTTAGATTCGTTGTTCAATTTTCTATGTAACGGTGTAATTATTCTTAAATAAATCAACTAGTTTTTGAGAAATCGATGTAAACGTACCAACATTATAAACGCTCATATCTCAGTCAAATGTTAACCAATCTTCAATATTGATATAGTTTTAGATTCGCCGTTCAATTTTCTATCTAACTGTGTAATTTTTTTAAATAAATCAACTAGTTTTTGAGAAATCGATGTAAACGTACCAACATTATAAACGCTCATATCTCATACAAAAAAAAAAAAAAAAGTTCACCTAACCTAACCGAACCAAACCTACCCTGTTCGCCATTCAATTTCCTATCTAATGGTGTAATTTGTTTCGAGTTATCGATGTAAATGTTCCAACATTATAAACGCTCATATCTCATAAAAAAAACAAAAAAAAAAAGTTCACCTAACCTAACCGAACCAAACCTACCCTGTTCGCCATTCAATTTCCTATCTGATGGTGTAATTTGTTTCGAGTTATCGATGTAAACGTTCCAACATTATAAACGCTCATATCTCAGTCAAATGTTTACCAATCTTCAATATTGATATAGTTTTAGATTCATTGTTCAATTTTCTATGTAACTGTGTAATTTTTTTAAATAAATCAACTAGTTTTTGAGAAATCGATGTAAACGTACCAACATTATAAACGCTCATGTCTCAGTCAAATGTTAACCAATCTTCAATATTGATATAGTTTAAGATTCGTTGTTCAATTTTCTATGTAACGGTGTAATTATTCTTAAATAAATCAACAAGTTTTTGAGAAATCGATGTAAACGTTCCAACATTATAAACGCTCATATCTCAGTCAAATGTTAACCAATCTTCAATATTGATATAGTTTTAGATTTGCCGTTCAATTTTCTATTTAACTGTGTAATTTTTTTAAATAAATCAACTAGTTTTTGAGAAATCGATGTAAACGTACCAACATTATTAACGCTCATATCTCATAAAAAAAAATAAAAAAAAGTTCACCTTACCTAACCGAACCAAACCTACCCTGTTCGCCATTCAATTTCCTATCTAATGGTGTAATTTGTTTCGAGTTATCGATGTAAATGTTCCAACATTATAAACGCTCATATCTCAGTCAAATGTTAACCAATCTTCAATATTGATATAGTTTTAGATTCGCCGTTCAATTTTCTATGTAACGGTCTAATTTTTTTAAAATAAATTGACTAGTTTTTGAGAAATCGATGTAAACGTTCCAACATTATAAACGCTCATATCTCAGTCAAATGTTTACCAATCTTCAATATTGATATAGTTTTAGATTCATTGTTCAATTTTCTATGTAACTGTGTAATTTTTTTAAATAAATCAACTAGTTTTTGAGAAATCGATGTAAACGTACCAACATTATAAACGCTCATGTCTCAGTCAAATGTTAACCAATCTTCAATATTGATATAGTTTTAGATTCGTTGTTCAATTTTCTATGTAACGGTGTAATTTTTTTAAATAAATCAACTAGTTTTTGAGAAATCGATGTAAACGTACCAACATTATAAACGCTCATGTCTCAGTCAAATGTTAACCAATCTTCAATATTGATATAGTTTTAGATTCGCCGTTCAATTTTCTATGTAACGGTCTAATTTTTTTAAAATAAATTGACTAGTTTTTGAGAAATCGATGTAAACGTTCCAACATTATAAACGCTCATATCTCAGTCAAATGTTTACCAATCTTCAATATTGATATAGTTTTAGATTCATTGTTCAATTTTCTATGTAACTGTGTAATTTTTTTAAATAAATCAACAAGTTTTTGAGAAATCGATGTAAACGTTCCAACATTATAAACGCTCATATCTCAGTCAAATGTTAACCAATCTTCAATATTGATATAGTTTTAGATTTGCCGTTCAATTTTCTATTTAACTGTGTAATTTTTTTAAATAAATCAACTAGTTTTTGAGAAATCGATGTAAACGTACCAACATTATTAACGCTCATATCTCATAAAAAAAAATAAAAAAAAGTTCACCTTACCTAACCGAACCAAACCTACCCTGTTCGCCATTCAATTTCCTATCTAATGGTGTAATTTGTTTCGAGTTATCGATGTAAATGTTCCAACATTATAAACGCTCATATCTCAGTCAAATGTTAACCAATCTTCAATATTGATATAGTTTTAGATTCGCCGTTCAATTTTCTATGTAACGGTCTAATTTTTTTAAAATAAATTGACTAGTTTTTGAGAAATCGATGTAAACGTTCCAACATTATAAACGCTCATATCTCAGTCAAATGTTTACCAATCTTCAATATTGATATAGTTTTAGATTCATTGTTCAATTTTCTATGTAACTGTGTAATTTTTTTAAATAAATCAACTAGTTTTTGAGAAATCGATGTAAACGTACCAACATTATAAACGCTCATGTCTCAGTCAAATGTTAACCAATCTTCAATATTGATATAGTTTTAGATTCGTTGTTCAATTTTCTATGTAACGGTGTAATTATTCTTAAATAAATCAACAAGTTTTTGAGAAATCGATGTAAACGTTCCAACATTATAAACGCTCATATCTCAGTCAAATGTTAACCAATCTTCAATATTGATATAGTTTTAGATTTGCCGTTCAATTTTCTATTTAACTGTGTAATTTTTTTAAATAAATCAACTAGTTTTTGAGAAATCGATGTAAACGTACCAACATTATAAACGCTCATATCTCATAAAAAAAAAAAAAAGTTCATCTAACCTAACTGAACCAAACCTACCCTGTTCGCCATTCAATTTCCTATCTAATGGTGTAATTTGTTTCGAGTTATCGATGTAAATGTTCCAACATTATAAACGCTCATATCTCAGTCAAATGTTAACCAATCTTCAATATTGATATAGTTTTAGATTTGCCGTTCAATTTTCTATCTAATTGTGTAATTTTTTTAAATAAATCAACTAGTTTTTGAGAAATCGATGTAAACGTACCAACATTATTAACGCTCATATCTCATAAAAAAAAATAAAAAAAAGTTCACCTTACCTAACCGAACCAAACCTACCCTGTTCGCCATTCAATTTCCTATCTAATGGTGTAATTTGTTTCGAGTTATCGATGTAAATGTTCCAACATTATAAACGCTCATATCTCAGTCAAATGTTAACCAATCTTCAATATTGATATAGTTTTAGATTCGCCGTTCAATTTTCTATGTAACGGTCTAATTTTTTTAAAATAAATTGACTAGTTTTTGAGAAATCGATGTAAACGTTCCAACATTATAAACGCTCATATCTCAGTCAAATGTGAACCAATCTTCAATATTGATATAGTTTAAGATTCACCGTTCAATTTTCTATCTAACTGTGTAATTTTTTTAAATAAATCAACTAGTTTTTGAGAAATCGATGTAAACGTACCAACATTATAAACGCTCATATCTCAGTCAAATGTTAACCAATCTTCAATATTGATATAGTTTTAGATTCGCCGTTCAATTTTCTATTTAAGGGTGTAATTTTTTTAAAATAAATCGACTAGTTTTTGAGAAATCGATGTAAACGTTCCAACATTATAAACGCTCATATCTCATTAAAAAAAAAAAAAAAAAAAGTTCACCTAACCTAAACGAACCAAATCTACCCTGTTCGCCATTCAATTTCCTATCTAATGGTGTAATTTGTTTCGAGTTATCGATGTAAATGTTCCAACATTATAAACGCTCATATCTCAGTCAAATGTTAACCAATCTTCAATATTGATATAGTTTAAGATTCACCGTTCAATTTTCTATCTAACTGTGTAATTTTTTTAAATAAATCAACTAGTTTTTGAGAAATCGATGTAAACGTACCAACATTATAAACGCTCATATCTCAGTCAAATGTTAACCAATCTTCAATATTGATATAGTTTTAGATTTGCCGTTCAATTTTCTATTTAACTGTGTAATTTTTTTAAATAAATCAACTAGTTTTTGAGAAATCGATGTAAACGTACCAACATTATAAACGCTCATATCTCATAAAAAAAAAAAAAAGTTCATCTAACCTAACTGAACCAAACCTACCCTGTTCGCCATTCAATTTCCTATCTAATGGTGTAATTTGTTTCGAGTTATCGATGTAAATGTTCCAACATTATAAACGCTCATATCTCAGTCAAATGTTAACCAATCTTCAATATTGATATAGTTTTAGATTCATTGTTCAATTTTCTATGTAACTGTGTAATTTTTTTAAATAAATCAACTAGTTTTTGAGAAATCGATGTAAACGTACCAACATTATAAACGCTCATGTCTCAGTCAAATGTTAACCAATCTTCAATATTGATATAGTTTTAGATTCGTTGTTCAATTTTCTATGTAACGGTGTAATTATTCTTAAATAAATCAACTAGTTTTTGAGAAATCGATGTAAACGTACCAACATTATAAACGCTCATATCTCAGTCAAATGTTAACCAATCTTCAATATTGATATAGTTTTAGATTCGCCGTTCAATTTTCTATCTAACTGTGTAATTTTTTTAAATAAATCAACTAGTTTTTGAGAAATCGATGTAAACGTACCAACATTATAAACGCTCATATCTCATACAAAAAAAAAAAAAAAAGTTCACCTAACCTAACCGAACCAAACCTACCCTGTTCGCCATTCAATTTCCTATCTAATGGTGTAATTTGTTTCGAGTTATCGATGTAAATGTTCCAACATTATAAACGCTCATATCTCATAAAAAAAACAAAAAAAAAAGTTCACCTAACCTAACCGAACCAAACCTACCCTGTTCGCCATTCAATTTCCTATCTGATGGTGTAATTTGTTTCGAGTTATCGATGTAAATGTTCCAACATTATAAACGCTCATATCTCAGTCAAATGTTAACCAATCTTCAATATTGATATAGTTTTAGATTCGCCGTTCAATTTTCTATCTAACGGTGTAATTATTCTTAAATAAATCGACTAGTTTTTGAGAAATCGATGTAAACGTACCAACATTATAAACGCTCATATCTCAGTCAAATGTTAACCAATCTTCAATATTGATATAGTTTTAGATTCGCCGTTCAATTTTCTATCTAACGGTGTAATTTTTTTAAATAAATCAACTAGTTTTTGAGAAATCGATGTAAACGTACCAACATTATAAACGCTCATATCTCATACAAAAAAACAAAAAAAAAAAGTTCACCTAACCTAACCGAACCAAACCTACCCTGTTCGCCATTCAATTTCCTATCTAATGGTGTAATTTGTTTCGAGTTATCGATGTAAATGTTCCAACATTATAAACGCTCATATCTCAGTCAAATGTTAACCAATCTTCAATATTGATATAGTTTTAGATTCGCCGTTCAATTTTCTATCTAACGGTGTAATTTTTTTAAATAAATCAACTAGTTTTTGAGAAATCGATGTAAACGTACCAACATTATAAACGCTCATATCTCAGTCAAATGTTAACCAATCTTCAATATTGATATAGTTTTAGATTCGCCGTTCAATTTTCTATCTAACTGTGTAATTTTTTTAAATAAATCAACTAGTTTTTGAGAAATCGATGTAAACGTACCAACATTATAAACGCTCATATCTCATACAAAAAAAAAAAAAAAAGTTCACCTAACCTAACCGAACCAAACCTACCCTGTTCGCCATTCAATTTCCTATCTAATGGTGTAATTTGTTTCGAGTTATCGATGTAAATGTTCCAACATTATAAACGCTCATATCTCAGTCAAATGTTAACCAATCTTCAATATTGATATAGTTTTAGATTCGCCGTTCAATTTTCTATCTAACGGTGTAATTATTTTTAAATAAATCGACTAGTTTTTGAGAAATCGATGTAAACGTACCAACATTATAAACGCTCATATCTCAGTCAAATGTTAACCAATCTTCAATATTGATATAGTTTTAGATTCGCCGTTCAATTTTCTATCTAACGGTGTAATTTTTTTAAATAAATCAACTAGTTTTTGAGAAATCGATGTAAACGTACCAACATTATAAACGCTCATATCTCATACAAAAAAAAAAAAAAGTTCACCTAACCTAACCGAACCAAACCTACCCTGTTCGCCATTCAATTTCCTATCTAATGGTGTAATTTGTTTCGAGTTATCGATGTAAATGTTCCAACATTATAAACGCTCATATCTCAGTCAAATGTTAACCAATCTTCAATATTGATATAGTTTTAGATTGGCCGTTCAATTTTCTATCTAACGGTGTAATTTTTTTAAATAAATCAACTAGTTTTTGAGAAATCGATGTAAACGTACCAACATTATAAACGCTCATATCTCATACAAAAAAAAAAAAAAGTTCACCTAACCTAACCGAACCAAACCTACCCTGTTCGCCATTCAATTTCCTATCTAATGGTGTAATTTGTTTCGAGTTATCGATGTAAATGTTCCAACATTATAAACGCTCATATCTCAGTCAAATTTTAACCAATCTTCAATATTGATATAGTTTTAGATTCGCCGTTCAATTTTCTATCTAACTGTGTAATTTTTTTAAATAAATCAACTAGTTTTTGAGAAATCGATGTAAACGTACCAACATTATAAACGCTCATATCGCATACAAAAAAAAAAAAAAAAGTTCACCTAACCTAACCGAACCAAACCTACCCTGTTCGCCATTCAATTTCCTATCTAATGGTGTAATTTGTTTCGAGTTATCGATGTAAATGTTCCAACATTATAAACGCTCATATCTCAGTCAAATGTTAACCAATCTTCAATATTGATATAGTTTTAGATTCGCCGTTCAATTTTCTATCTAACTGTGTAATTTTTTTAAATAAATCAACTAGTTTTTGAGAAATCGATGTAAACGTACCAACATTATAAACGCTCATATCTCATACAAAAAAAAAAAAAAAAGTTCACCTAACCTAACCGAACCAAACCTACCCTGTTCGCCATTCAATTTCCTATCTAATGGTGTAATTTGTTTCGAGTTATCGATGTAAATGTTCCAACATTATAAACGCTCATATCTCAGTCAAATGTTAACCAATCTTCAATATTGATATAGTTTTAGATTTGCCGTTCAATTTTCTATCTAACGGTGTAATTATTCTTAAATAAATCGACTAGTTTTTGAGAAATCGATGTAAACGTTCCAACATTATAAACGCTCATATCTCAGTCAAATGTTAACCAATCTTCAATATTGATATAGTTTTAGATTCGCCGTTCAATTTTCTATCTAACTGTGTAATTTTTTTAAATAAATCAACTAGTTTTTGAGAAATCGATGTAAACGTACCAACATTATAAACGCTCATATCTCATACAAAAAAAAAAAAAAAAGTTCACCTAACCTAACCGAACCAAACCTACCCTGTTCGCCATTCAATTTCCTATCTAATGGTGTAATTTGTTTCGAGTTATCGATGTAAATGTTCCAACATTATAAACGCTCATATCTCAGTCAAATGTTAACCAATCTTCAATATTGATATAGTTTTAGATTTGCCGTTCAATTTTCTATCTAACGGTGTAATTATTCTTAAATAAATCGACTAGTTTTTGAGAAATCGATGTAAACGTTCCAACATTATAAACGCTCATATCTCAGTCAAATGTTAACCAATCTTCAATATTGATATAGTTTTAGATTCGCCGTTCAATTTTCTATCTAACTGTGTAATTTTTTTAAATAAATCAACTAGTTTTTGAGAAATCGATGTAAACGTACCAACATTATAAACGCTCATATCTCATACAAAAAAAAAAAAAAAAGTTCACCTAACCTAACCGAACCAAACCTACCCTGTTCGCCATTCAATTTCCTATCTAATGGTGTAATTTGTTTCGAGTTATCGATGTAAATGTTCCAACATTATAAACGCTCATATCTCAGTCAAATGTTAACCAATCTTCAATATTGATATAGTTTTAGATTCGCCGTTCAATTTTCTATCTAACGGTGTAATTATTCTTAAATAAATCGACTAGTTTTTGAGAAATCGATGTAAACGTACCAACATTATAAACGCTCATATCTCAGTCAAATGTTAACCAATCTTCAATATTGATATAGTTTTAGATTCGCCGTTCAATTTTCTATCTAACGGTGTAATTATTCTTAAATAAATCGACTAGTTTTGAGAAATCGATGTAAACGTTCCAACATTATAAACGCTCATATCTCATAAAAAAAACAAAAAAAAAAAGTTCACCTAACCTAACCGAACCAAACCTACCCTGTTCGCCATTCAATTTCCTATCTGATGGTGTAATTTGTTTCGAGTTATCGATGTAAATGTTCCAACATTATAAACGCTCATATCTCAGTCAAATGTTAACCAATCTTCAATATTGATATAGTTTTAGATTCGCCGTTCAATTTTCTATCTAACGGTGTAATTATTCTTAAATAAATCGACTAGTTTTTGAGAAATCGATGTAAACGTACCAACATTATAAACGCTCATATCTCAGTCAAATGTTAACCAATCTTCAATATTGATATAGTTTTAGATTCGCCGTTCAATTTTCTATCTAACGGTGTAATTATTCTTAAATAAATCGACTAGTTTTTGAGAAATCGATGTAAACGTACCAACATTATAAACGCTCATATCTCAGTCAAATATTAACCAATCTTCAATATTGATATAGTTTTAGATTCGCCGTTCAATTTTCTATCTAACGGTGTAATTTTTTTAAATAAATCAACTAGTTTTTGAGAAATCGATGTAAACGTACCAACATTATAAACGCTCATATCTCATACAAAAAAAAAAAAAAGTTCACCTAACCTAACCGAACCAAACCTACCCTGTTCGCCATTCAATTTCCTATCTAATGGTGTAATTTGTTTCGAGTTATCGATGTAAATGTTCCAACATTATAAACGCTCATATCTCAGTCAAATGTTAACCAATCTTCAATATTGATATAGTTTTAGATTCGCCGTTCAATTTTCTATCTAACGGTGTAATTTTTTTAAATAAATCAACTAGTTTTTGAGAAATCGATGTAAACGTACCAACATTATAAACGCTCATATCTCATACAAAAAAAAAAAAAGTTCACCTAACCTAACCGAACCAAACCTACCCTGTTCGCCATTCAATTTCCTATCTAATGGTGTAATTTGTTTCGAGTTATCGATGTAAATGTTCCAACATTATAAACGCTCATATCTCAGTCAAATGTTAACCAATCTTCAATATTGATATAGTTTTAGATTCGCCGTTCAATTTTCTATCTAACGGTGTAATTTTTTTAAATAAATCAACTAGTTTTTGAGAAATCGATGTAAACGTACCAACATTATAAACGCTCATATCTCATACAAAAAAAAAAAAAAGTTCACCTAACCTAACCGAACCAAACCTACCCTGTTCGCCATTCAATTTCCTATCTAATGGTGTAATTTGTTTCGAGTTATCGATGTAAATGTTCCAACATTATAAACGCTCATATCTCAGTCAAATTTTAACCAATCTTCAATATTGATATAGTTTTAGATTCGCCGTTCAATTTTCTATCTAACGGTGTAATTTTTTTAAATAAATCAACTAGTTTTTGAGAAATCGATGTAAACGTACCAACATTATAAACGCTCATATCTCATACAAAAAAAAAAAAAAAAGTTCACCTAACCTAACCGAACCAAACCTACCCTGTTCGCCGTTCAATTTTCTATCTAACGGTCTAATTTTTTTAAAATAAATTGACTAGTTTTTGAGAAATCGATGTAAACGTTCCAACATTATAAACGCTCATATCTCATTAAAAAAAAAAAAGAAAAAAAGTTCACCTAACCTAACCGAACCAAATCTACCCTGTTCGCCATTCAATTTCCTATCTAATGGTGTAATTTGTTTCGAGTTATCGATGTAAATGTTCCAACATTATAAACGCTCATATCTCAGTGAAATGTTAACCAATCTTCAATATTGATATAGTTTTAGATTTGCCGTTCAATTTTCTATCTAACGGTGTAATTATTCTTAAATAAATCGACTAGTTTTTGAGAAATCGATGTAAACGTACCAACATTATAAACGCTCATATCTCAGTCAAATGTTAACCAATCTTCAATATTGATATAGTTTTAGATTCGCCGTTCAATTTTCTATCTAACGGTGTAATTTTTTTAAATAAATCAACTAGTTTTTGAGAAATCGATGTAAACGTACCAACATTATAAACGCTCATATCTCATACAAAAAAAAAAAAAGTTCACCTAACCTAACCGAACCAAACCTACCCTGTTCGCCATTCAATTTCCTATCTAATGGTGTAATTTGTTTCGAGTTATCGATGTAAATGTTCCAACATTATAAACGCTCATATCTCAGTCAAATGTTAACCAATCTTCAATATTGATATAGTTTTAGATTCGCCGTTCAATTTTCTATGTAACGGTCTAATTTTTTTAAAATAAATTGACTAGTTTTTGAGAAATCGATGTAAACGTTCCAACATTATAAACGCTCATATCTCATTAAAAAAAAAAAAGAAAAAAAAGTTCACCTAACCTAACCGAACCAAATCTACCCTGTTCGCCATTCAATTTCCTATCTAATGGTGTAATTTGTTTCGAGTTATCGATGTAAATGTTCCAACATTATAAACGCTCATATCTCAGTCAAATGTTAACCAATCTTCAATATTGATATAGTTTTAGATTTGCCGTTCAATTTTCTATTTAACTGTGTAATTTTTTTAAATAAATCAACTAGTTTTTGAGAAATCGATGTAAACGTACCAACATTATAAACGCTCATATCTCATAAAAAAAAAAAAAAAGTTTATCTAACCTAACTGAACCAAACCTACCCTGTTCGCCATTCAATTTCCTATCTAATGGTGTAATTTGTTTCGAGTTATCGATGTAAATGTTCCAACATTATAAACGCTCATATCTCAGTGAAATGTTAACCAATCTTCAATATTGATATAGTTTTAGATTTGCCGTTCAATTTTCTATCTAACGGTGTAATTATTCTTAAATAAATCGACTAGTTTTTGAGTTATCGATGTAAATGTTCCAACATTATAAACGCTCATATCTCAGTCAAATGTTAACCAATCTTCAATATTGATATAGTTTTAGATTCGCCGTTCAATTTTCTATTTAACGGTGTAATTTTTTTAAAATAAATCGACTAGTTTTTGAGAAATCGATGTAAACGTTCCAACATTATAAACGCTCATATCTCAGTCAAATGTTAACCAATCTTCAATATTGATATAGTTTTAGATTTGCCGTTCAATTTTCTATCTAACTGTGTAATTTTTTTAAATAAATCAACTAGTTTTTGAGAAATCGATGTAAACGTACCAACATTATTAACGCTCATATCTCATAAAAAAAAATAAAAAAAAGTTCACCTAACCTAACCGAACCAAACCTACCCTGTTCGCCATTCAATTTCCTATCTAATGGTGTAATTTGTTTCGAGTTATCGATGTAAATGTTCCAACATTATAAACGCTCATATCTCAGTCAAATGTTAACCAATCTTCAATATTGATATAGTTTTAGATTCGCCGTTCAATTTTCTATCTAACGGTGTAATTATTCTTAAATAAATCGACTAGTTTTTGAGAAATCGATGTAAACGTACCAACATTATAAACGCTCATATCTCAGTCAAATGTTAACCAATCTTCAATATTGATATAGTTTTAGATTCGCCGTTCAATTTTCTATCTAACGGTGTAATTATTCTTAAATAAATCGACTAGTTTTGAGAAATCGATGTAAACGTTCCAACATTATAAACGCTCATATCTCATAAAAAAAACAAAAAAAAAAAGTTCACCTAACCTAACCGAACCAAACCTACCCTGTTCGCCATTCAATTTCCTATCTGATGGTGTAATTTGTTTCGAGTTATCGATGTAAATGTTCCAACATTATAAACGCTCATATCTCAGTCAAATGTTAACCAATCTTCAATATTGATATAGTTTTAGATTCGCCGTTCAATTTTCTATCTAACGGTGTAATTATTCTTAAATAAATCGACTAGTTTTTGAGAAATCGATGTAAACGTACCAACATTATAAACGCTCATATCTCAGTCAAATGTTAACCAATCTTCAATATTGATATAGTTTTAGATTCGCCGTTCAATTTTCTATCTAACGGTGTAATTTTTTTAAATAAATCAACTAGTTTTTGAGAAATCGATGTAAACGTACCAACATTATAAACGCTCATATCTCATACAAAAAAAAAAAAAAGTTCACCTAACCTAACCGAACCAAACCTACCCTGTTCGCCATTCAATTTCCTATCTAATGGTGTAATTTGTTTCGAGTTATCGATGTAAATGTTCCAACATTATAAACGCTCATATCTCAGTCAAATGTTAACCAATCTTCAATATTGATATAGTTTTAGATTCGCCGTTCAATTTTCTATATAACGGTGTAATTTTTTTAAATAAATCAACTAGTTTTTGAGAAATCGATGTAAACGTACCAACATTATAAACGCTCATATCTCATACAAAAAAAAAAAAAAGTTCACCTAACCTAACCGAACCAAACCTACCCTGTTCGCCATTCAATTTCCTATCTAATGGTGTAATTTGTTTCGAGTTATCGATGTAAATGTTCCAACATTATAAACGCTCATATCTCAGTCAAATGTTAACCAATCTTCAATATTGATATAGTTTTAGATTCGCCGTTCAATTTTCTATCTAACGGTGTAATTTTTTTAAATAAATCAACTAGTTTTTGAGAAATCGATGTAAACGTACCAACATTATAAACGCTCATATCTCATACAAAAAAAAAAAAAAGTTCACCTAACCTAACCGAACCAAACCTACCCTGTTCGCCATTCAATTTCCTATCTAATGGTGTAATTTGTTTCGAGTTATCGATGTAAATGTTCCAACATTATAAACGCTCATATCTCAGTCAAATTTTAACCAATCTTCAATATTGATATAGTTTTAGATTCGCCGTTCAATTTTCTATCTAACGGTGTAATTTTTTTAAATAAATCAACTAGTTTTTGAGAAATCGATGTAAACGTACCAACATTATAAACGCTCATATCTCATAAAAAAAAAAAAAAAAAAGTTCACCTAACCTAACCGAACCAAACCTACCCTGTTCGCCGTTCAATTTTCTATCTAACGGTGTAATTTTTTTAAAATAAATCAACTAGTTTTTGAGAAATCGATGTAAACGTACCAACATTATAAACGCTCATATCTCATTAAAAAAAAAAAAGAAAAAAAAGTTCACCTAACCTAACCGAACCAAATCTACCCTGTTCGCCATTCAATTTCCTATCTAATGGTGTAATTTGTTTCGAGTTATCGATGTAAATGTTCCAACATTATAAACGCTCATATCTCAGTGAAATGTTAACCAATCTTCAATATTGATATAGTTTTAGATTTGCCGTTCAATTTTCTATCTAACGGTGTAATTATTCTTAAATAAATCGACTAGTTTTTGAGAAATCGATGTAAACGTACCAACATTATAAACGCTCATATCTCAGTCAAATGTTAACCAATCTTCAATATTGATATAGTTTTAGATTCGCCGTTCAATTTTCTATCTAACGGTGTAATTTTTTTAAATAAATCAACTAGTTTTTGAGAAATCGATGTAAACGTACCAACATTATAAACGCTCATATCTCATACAAAAAAAAAAAAAAGTTCACCTAACCTAACCGAACCAAACCTACCCTGTTCGCCATTCAATTTCCTATCTAATGGTGTAATTTGTTTCGAGTTATCGATGTAAATGTTCCAACATTATAAACGCTCATATCTCAGTCAAATGTTAACCAATCTTCAATATTGATATAGTTTTAGATTCGCCGTTCAATTTTCTATGTAACGGTCTAATTTTTTTAAAATAAATTGACTAGTTTTTGAGAAATCGATGTAAACGTTCCAACATTATAAACGCTCATATCTCATTAAAAAAAAAAAAGAAAAAAAAGTTCACCTAACCTAACCGAACCAAACCTACCCTGTTCGCCATTCAATTTCCTATCTAATGGTGTAATTTGTTTCGAGTTATCGATGTAAATGTTCCAACATTATAAACGCTCATATCTCAGTCAAATGTTAACCAATCTTCAATATTGATATAGTTTTAGATTTGCCGTTCAATTTTCTATTTAACTGTGTAATTTTTTTAAATAAATCAACTAGTTTTTGAGAAATCGATGTAAACGTACCAACATTATAAACGCTCATATCTCATAAAAAAAAAAAAAAAAGTTTATCTAACCTAACTGAACCAAACCTACCCTGTTCGCCATTCAATTTCCTATCTAATGGTGTAATTTGTTTCGAGTTATCGATGTAAATGTTCCAACATTATAAACGCTCATATCTCAGTGAAATGTTAACCAATCTTCAATATTGATATAGTTTTAGATTTGCCGTTCAATTTTCTATCTAACGGTGTAATTATTCTTAAATAAATCGACTAGTTTTTGAGTTATCGATGTAAATGTTCCAACATTATAAACGCTCATATCTCAGTCAAATGTTAACCAATCTTCAATATTGATATAGTTTTAGATTCGCCGTTCAATTTTCTATTTAACGGTGTAATTTTTTTAAAATAAATCGACTAGTTTTTGAGAAATCGATGTAAACGTACCAACATTATAAACGCTCATATCTCAGTCAACTGTTAACCAATCTTCAATATTGATATAGTTTTAGATTCGCCGTTCAATTTTCTATCTAACGGTGTAATTTTTTTAAATAAATCAACTAGTTTTTGAGAAATCGATGTAAACGTACCAACATTATAAACGCTCATATCTCATACAAAAAAAAAAAAAAGTTCACCTAACCTAACCGAACCAAACCTACCCTGTTCGCCATTCAATTTCCTATCTAATGGTGTAATTTGTTTCGAGTTATCGATGTAAATGTTCCAACATTATAAACGCTCATATCTCAGTCAAATGTTAACCAATCTTCAATATTGATATAGTTTTAGATTCGCCGTTCAATTTTCTATGTAACGGTCTAATTTTTTTAAAATAAATTGACTAGTTTTTGAGAAATCGATGTAAACGTTCCAACATTATAAACGCTCATATCTCATTAAAAAAAAAAAAGAAAAAAAAGTTCACCTAACCTAACCGAACCAAATCTAACCTGTTCGCCATTCAATTTCCTATCTAATGGTGTAATTTGTTTCGAGTTATCGATGTAAATGTTCCAACATTATAAACGCTCATATCTCAGTCAAATGTTAACCAATCTTCAATATTGATATAGTTTTAGATTTGCCGTTCAATTTTCTATTTAACTGTGTAATTTTTTTAAATAAATCAACTAGTTTTTGAGAAATCGATGTAAACGTACCAACATTATAAACGCTCATATCTCATAAAAAAAAAAAAAAAAGTTCACCTAACCTAACCGAACCAAACCTACCCTGTTCGCCATTCAATTTCCTATCTAATGGTGTAATTTGTTTCGAGTTATCGATGTAAATGTTCCAACATTATAAACGCTCATATCTCAGTCAAATGTTAACCAATCTTCAATATTGATATAGTTTTAGATTCGCCGTTCAATTTTCTATCTAACGGTGTAATTTTTTTAAATAAATCAACTAGTTTTTGAGAAATCGATGTAAACGTACCAACATTATAAACGCTCATATCTCATACAAAAAAAAAAAAAAGTTCACCTAACCTAACCGAACCAAACCTACCCTGTTCGCCATTCAATTTCCTATCTAATGGTGTAATTTGTTTCGAGTTATCGATGTAAATGTTCCAACATTATAAACGCTCATATCTCAGTCAAATGTTAACCAATCTTCAATATTGATATAGTTTTAGATTCGCCGTTCAATTTTCTATCTAACTGTGTAATTTTTTTAAATAAATCAACTAGTTTTTGAGAAATCGATGTAAACGTACCAACATTATAAACGCTCATATCTCATACAAAAAAAAAAAAAAGTTCACCTAACCTAACCGAACCAAACCTACCCTGTTCGCCATTCAATTTCCTATCTAATGGTGTAATTTGTTTCGAGTTATCGATGTAAATGTTCCAACATTATAAACGCTCATATCTCAGTCAAATTTTAACCAATCTTCAATATTGATATAGTTTTAGATTCGCCGTTCAATTTTCTATCTAACGGTGTAATTTTTTTAAATAAATCAACTAGTTTTTGAGAAATCGATGTAAACGTACCAACATTATAAACGCTCATATCTCATAAAAAAAAAAAAAAAAAAGTTCACCTAACCTAACCGAACCAAACCTACCCTGTTCGCCGTTCAATTTTCTATCTAACTGTGTAATTTTTTTAAAATAAATCAACTAGTTTTTGAGAAATCGATGTAAACGTACCAACATTATAAACGCTCATATCTCATTAAAAAAAAAAAAGAAAAAAAAGTTCACCTAACCTAACCGAACCAAATCTACCCTGTTCGCCATTCAATTTCCTATCTAATGGTGTAATTTGTTTCGAGTTATCGATGTAAATGTTCCAACATTATAAACGCTCATATCTCAGTGAAATGTTAACCAATCTTCAATATTGATATAGTTTTAGATTTGCCGTTCAATTTTCTATCTAACGGTGTAATTATTCTTAAATAAATCGACTAGTTTTTGAGAAATCGATGTAAACGTACCAACATTATAAACGCTCATATCTCAGTCAAATGTTAACCAATCTTCAATATTGATATAGTTTTAGATTCGCCGTTCAATTTTCTATCTAACTGTGTAATTTTTTTAAATAAATCAACTAGTTTTTGAGAAATCGATGTAAACGTACCAACATTATAAACGCTCATATCTCATACAAAAAAAAAAAAAAGTTCACCTAACCTAACCGAACCAAACCTACCCTGTTCGCCATTCAATTTCCTATCTAATGGTGTAATTTGTTTCGAGTTATCGATGTAAATGTTCCAACATTATAAACGCTCATATCTCAGTCAAATGTTAACCAATCTTCAATATTGATATAGTTTTAGATTCGCCGTTCAATTTTCTATGTAACGGTCTAATTTTTTTAAAATAAATTGACTAGTTTTTGAGAAATCGATGTAAACGTTCCAACATTATAAACGCTCATATCTCATTAAAAAAAAAAAAGAAAAAAAAGTTCACCTAACCTAACCGAACCAAATCTACCCTGTTCGCCATTCAATTTCCTATCTAATGGTGTAATTTGTTTCGAGTTATCGATGTAAATGTTCCAACATTATAAACGCTCATATCTCAGTCAAATGTTAACCAATCTTCAATATTGATATAGTTTTAGATTTGCCGTTCAATTTTCTATTTAACTGTGTAATTTTTTTAAATAAATCAACTAGTTTTTGAGAAATCGATGTAAACGTACCAACATTATAAACGCTCATATCTCATAAAAAAAAAAAAAAAGTTTATCTAACCTAACTGAACCAAACCTACCCTGTTCGCCATTCAATTTCCTATCTAATGGTGTAATTTGTTTCGAGTTATCGATGTAAATGTTCCAACATTATAAACGCTCATATCTCAGTGAAATGTTAACCAATCTTCAATATTGATATAGTTTTAGATTTGCCGTTCAATTTTCTATCTAACGGTGTAATTATTCTTAAATAAATCGACTAGTTTTTGAGTTATCGATGTAAATGTTCCAACATTATAAACGCTCATATCTCAGTCAAATGTTAACCAATCTTCAATATTGATATAGTTTTAGATTTGCCGTTCAATTTTCTATTTAACGGTGTAATTTTTTTAAATAAATCAACTAGTTTTTGAGAAATCGATGTAAACGTACCAACATTATAAACGCTCATATCTCATACAAAAAAAAAAAAAAGTTCACCTAACCTAACCGAACCAAACCTACCCTGTTCGCCATTCAATTTCCTATCTAATGGTGTAATTTGTTTCGAGTTATCGATGTAAATGTTCCAACATTATAAACGCTCATATCTCAGTCAAATGTTAACCAATCTTCAATATTGATATAGTTTTAGATTCGCCGTTCAATTTTCTATGTAACGGTCTAATTTTTTTAAAATAAATTGACTAGTTTTTGAGAAATCGATGTAAACGTTCCAACATTATAAACGCTCATATCTCATTAAAAAAAAAAAAGAAAAAAAAGTTCACCTAACCTAACCGAACCAAATCTAACCTGTTCGCCATTCAATTTCCTATCTAATGGTGTAATTTGTTTCGAGTTATCGATGTAAATGTTCCAACATTATAAACGCTCATATCTCAGTCAAATGTTAACCAATCTTCAATATTGATATAGTTTTAGATTTGCCGTTCAATTTTCTATTTAACTGTGTAATTTTTTTAAATAAATCAACTAGTTTTTGAGAAATCGATGTAAACGTACCAACATTATAAACGCTCATATCTCATAAAAAAAAAAAAAAAGTTTATCTAACCTAACTGAACCAAACCTACCCTGTTCGCCATTCAATTTCCTATCTAATGGTGTAATTTGTTTCGAGTTATCGATGTAAATGTTCCAACATTATAAACGCTCATATCTCAGTCAAATGTTAACCAATCTTCAATATTGATATAGTTTTAGATTCGCCGTTCAATTTTCTATCTAACGGTGTAATTTTTTTAAATAAATCAACTAGTTTTTGAGAAATCGATGTAAACGTACCAACATTATAAACGCTCATATCTCATACAAAAAAAAAAAAAAGTTCACCTAACCTAACCGAACCAAACCTACCCTGTTCGCCATTCAATTTCCTATCTAATGGTGTAATTTGTTTCGAGTTATCGATGTAAATGTTCCAACATTATAAACGCTCATATCTCAGTCAAATGTTAACCAATCTTCAATATTGATATAGTTTTAGATTCGCCGTTCAATTTTCTATCTAACGGTGTAATTTTTTTAAATAAATCAACTAGTTTTTGAGAAATCGATGTAAACGTACCAACATTATAAACGCTCATATCTCATACAAAAAAAAAAAAAAGTTCACCTAACCTAACCGAACCAAACCTACCCTGTTCGCCATTCAATTTCCTATCTAATGGTGTAATTTGTTTCGAGTTATCGATGTAAATGTTCCAACATTATAAACGCTCATATCTCAGTCAAATTTTAACCAATCTTCAATATTGATATAGTTTTAGATTCGCCGTTCAATTTTCTATCTAACGGTGTAATTTTTTTAAATAAATCAACTAGTTTTTGAGAAATCGATGTAAACGTACCAACATTATAAACGCTCATATCTCATACAAAAAAAAAAAAAAAAGTTCACCTAACCTAACCGAACCAAACCTACCCTGTTCGCCGTTCAATTTTCTATCTAACTGTGTAATTTTTTTAAAATAAATCAACTAGTTTTTGAGAAATCGATGTAAACGTACCAACATTATAAACGCTCATATCTCATAAAAAAAAATAAAAAAAAGTTCACCTAACCTAACCGAACCAAACCTACCCTGTTCGCCATTCAATTTCCTATCTAATGGTGTAATTTGTTTCGAGTTATCGATGTAAATGTTCCAACATTATAAACGCTCATATCTCAGTGAAATGTTAACCAATCTTCAATATTGATATAGTTTTAGATTTGCCGTTCAATTTTCTATCTAACGGTGTAATTATTCTTAAATAAATCGACTAGTTTTTGAGAAATCGATGTAAACGTACCAACATTATAAACGCTCATATCTCAGTCAAATGTTAACCAATCTTCAATATTGATATAGTTTTAGATTCGCCGTTCAATTTTCTATCTAACGGTGTAATTTTTTTAAATAAATCAACTAGTTTTTGAGAAATCGATGTAAACGTACCAACATTATAAACGCTCATATCTCATACAAAAAAAAAAAAAAGTTCACCTAACCTAACCGAACCAAACCTACCCTGTTCGCCATTCAATTTCCTATCTAATGGTGTAATTTGTTTCGAGTTATCGATGTAAATGTTCCAACATTATAAACGCTCATATCTCAGTCAAATGTTAACCAATCTTCAATATTGATATAGTTTTAGATTCGCCGTTCAATTTTCTATGTAACGGTCTAATTTTTTTAAAATAAATTGACTAGTTTTTGAGAAATCGATGTAAACGTTCCAACATTATAAACGCTCATATCTCATTAAAAAAAAAAAAGAAAAAAAAGTTCACCTAACCTAACCGAACCAAATCTACCCTGTTCGCCATTCAATTTCCTATCTAATGGTGTAATTTGTTTCGAGTTATCGATGTAAATGTTCCAACATTATAAACGCTCATATCTCAGTCAAATGTTAACCAATCTTCAATATTGATATAGTTTTAGATTTGCCGTTCAATTTTCTATTTAACTGTGTAATTTTTTTAAATAAATCAACTAGTTTTTGAGAAATCGATGTAAACGTACCAACATTATAAACGCTCATATCTCATAAAAAAAAAAAAAAAGTTTATCTAACCTAACTGAACCAAACCTACCCTGTTCGCCATTCAATTTCCTATCTAATGGTGTAATTTGTTTCGAGTTATCGATGTAAATGTTCCAACATTATAAACGCTCATATCTCAGTGAAATGTTAACCAATCTTCAATATTGATATAGTTTTAGATTTGCCGTTCAATTTTCTATCTAACGGTGTAATTATTCTTAAATAAATCGACTAGTTTTTGAGTTATCGATGTAAATGTTCCAACATTATAAACGCTCATATCTCAGTCAAATGTTAACCAATCTTCAATATTGATATAGTTTTAGATTTGCCGTTCAATTTTCTATTTAACGGTGTAATTTTTTTAAAATAAATCGACTAGTTTTTGAGAAATCGATGTAAACGTACCAACATTATAAACGCTCATATCTCAGTCAACTGTTAACCAATCTTCAATATTGATATAGTTTTAGATTCGCCGTTCAATTTTCTATCTAACGGTGTAATTTTTTTAAATAAATCAACTAGTTTTTGAGAAATCGATGTAAACGTACCAACATTATAAACGCTCATATCTCATACAAAAAAAAAAAAAAGTTCACCTAACCTAACCGAACCAAACCTACCCTGTTCGCCATTCAATTTCCTATCTAATGGTGTAATTTGTTTCGAGTTATCGATGTAAATGTTCCAACATTATAAACGCTCATATCTCAGTCAAATGTTAACCAATCTTCAATATTGATATAGTTTTAGATTCGCCGTTCAATTTTCTATGTAACGGTCTAATTTTTTTAAAATAAATTGACTAGTTTTTGAGAAATCGATGTAAACGTTCCAACATTATAAACGCTCATATCTCATTAAAAAAAAAAAAGAAAAAAAAGTTCACCTAACCTAACCGAACCAAATCTAACCTGTTCGCCATTCAATTTCCTATCTAATGGTGTAATTTGTTTCGAGTTATCGATGTAAATGTTCCAACATTATAAACGCTCATATCTCAGTCAAATGTTAACCAATCTTCAATATTGATATAGTTTTAGATTTGCCGTTCAATTTTCTATTTAACTGTGTAATTTTTTTAAATAAATCAACTAGTTTTTGAGAAATCGATGTAAACGTACCAACATTATAAACGCTCATATCTCATAAAAAAAAAAAAAAAAGTTTATCTAACCTAACTGAACCAAACCTACCCTGTTCGCCATTCAATTTCCTATCTAATGGTGTAATTTGTTTCGAGTTATCGATGTAAATGTTCCAACATTATAAACGCTCATATCTCAGTGAAATGTTAACCAATCTTCAATATTGATATAGTTTTAGATTTGCCGTTCAATTTTCTATCTAACGGTGTAATTATTCTTAAATAAATCGACTAGTTTTTGAGTTATCGATGTAAACGTTCCAACATTATAAACGCTCATATCTCAGTCAAATGTTAACCAATCTTCAATATTGATATAGTTTTAGATTTGCCGTTCAATTTTCTATCTAACTGTGTAATTTTTTTAAATAAATCAACTAGTTTTTGAGAAATCGATGTAAACGTACCAACATTATTAACGCTCATATCTCATAAAAAAAAATAAAAAAAAGTTCACCTAACCTAACCGAACCAAACCTACCCTGTTCGCCATTCAATTTCCTATCTAATGGTGTAATTTGTTTCGAGTTATCGATGTAAATGTTCCAACATTATAAACGCTCATATCTCAGTCAAATGTTAACCAATCTTCAATATTGATATAGTTTTAGATTCGCCGTTCAATTTTCTATTTAACGGTGTAATTTTTTTAAAATAAATCGACTAGTTTTTGAGAAATCGATGTAAACGTTCCAACATTATAAACGCTCATATCTCAGTCAAATGTTAACCAATCTTCAATATTGATATAGTTTTAGATTTGCCGTTCAATTTTCTATCTAACTGTGTAATTTTTTTAAATAAATCAACTAGTTTTTGAGAAATCGATGTAAACGTACCAACATTATTAACGCTCATATCTCATAAAAAAAAATAAAAAAAAGTTCACCTAACCTAACCGAACCAAACCTACCCTGTTCGCCATTCAATTTCCTATCTAATGGTGTAATTTGTTTCGAGTTATCGATGTAAATGTTCCAACATTATAAACGCTCATATCTCAGTCAAATGTTAACCAATCTTCTATATTGATATAGTTTTAGATTCGCCGTTCAATTTTCTATCTAACGGTCTAATTTTTTTAAAATAAATCGACTAGTTTTTGAGAAATCGATGTAAACGTTCCAACATTATAAACGCTCATATCTCAGTCAAATGTTAACCAATCTTCAATATTGATATAGTTTAAGATTCACCGTTTAATTTTCTATCTAACTGTGTAATTTTTTTAAATAAATCAACTAGTTTTTGAGAAATCGATGTAAACGTACCAACATTATAAACGCTCATATCTCAGTCAAATGTTAACCAATCTTCAATATTGATATAGTTTTAGATTCGCCGTTCAATTTTCTATTTAAGGGTGTAATTTTTTTAAAATAAATCGACTAGTTTTTGAGAAATCGATGTAAACGTTCCAACATTATAAACGCTCATATCTCATTAAAAAAAAAAAAAAAAAAAAGTTCACCTAACCTAACCGAACCAAATCTACCCTGTTCGACATTCAATTTCCTATCTAATGGTGTAATTTGTTTCGAGTTATCGATGTAAATGTTCCAACATTATAAACGCTCATATCTCAGTCAAATGTTAACCAATCTTCAATATTGATATAGTTTTAGATTTGCCGTTCAATTTTCTATTTAACTGTGTAATTTTTTTAAATAAATCAACTAGTTTTTGAGAAATCGATGTAAACGTACCAACATTATAAACGCTCATATCTCATAAAAAAAAAAAAAAAAGTTTATCTAACCTAACTGAACCAAACCTACCCTGTTCGCCATTCAATTTCCTATCTAATGGTGTAATTTGTTTCGAGTTATCGATGTAAATGTTCCAACATTATAAACGCTCATATCTCAGTGAAATGTTAACCAATCTTCAATATTGATATAGTTTTAGATTTGCCGTTCAATTTTCTATCTAACGGTGTAATTATTCTTAAATAAATCGACTAGTTTTTGAGAAATCGATGTAAACGTTCCAACATTATAAACACTCATATCTCAGTCAAATGTTAACCAATCTTCAATATTGATATAGTTTTAGATTTGCCGTTCAATTTTCTATCTAACTGTGTAATTTTTTTAAATAAATCAACTAGTTTTTGAGAAATCGATGTAAACGTACCAACATTATTAACGCTCATGTCTCAGTCAAATGTTAACCAATCTTCAATATTGATATAGTTTTAGATTTGCCGTTCAATTTTCTATCTAACTGTGTAATTTTTTTAAATAAATCAACTAGTTTTTGAGAAATCGATGTAAACGTTCCAACATTATAAACGCTCATATCTCAGTCAAATGTTAACCAATCTTCAATATTGATATAGTTTTAGATTTGCCGTTCAATTTTCTATTTAACTGTGTAATTTTTTTAAATAAATCAACTAGTTTTTGAGAAATCGATGTAAACGTACCAACATTATAAACGCTCATATCTCATAAAAAAAAAAAAAAAAGTTTATCTAACCTAACTGAACCAAACCTACCCTGTTCGCCATTCAATTTCCTATCTAATGGTGTAATTTGTTTCGAGTTATCGATGTAAATGTTCCAACATTATAAACGCTCATATCTCAGTGAAATGTTAACCAATCTTCAATATTGATATAGTTTTAGATTTGCCGTTCAATTTTCTATCTAACGGTGTAATTATTCTTAAATAAATCGACTAGTTTTTGAGTTATCGATGTAAACGTTCCAACATTATAAACGCTCATATCTCAGTCAAATGTTAACCAATCTTCAATATTGATATAGTTTTAGATTTGCCGTTCAATTTTCTATCTAACTGTGTAATTTTTTTAAATAAATCAACTAGTTTTTGAGAAATCGATGTAAACGTACCAACATTATTAACGCTCATATCTCATAAAAAAAAATAAAAAAAAGTTCACCTAACCTAACCGAACCAAACCTACCCTGTTCGCCATTCAATTTCCTATCTAATGGTGTAATTTGTTTCGAGTTATCGATGTAAATGTTCCAACATTATAAACGCTCATATCTCAGTCAAATGTTAACCAATCTTCAATATTGATATAGTTTTAGATTCGCCGTTCAATTTTCTATTTAACGGTGTAATTTTTTTAAAATAAATCGACTAGTTTTTGAGAAATCGATGTAAACGTTCCAACATTATAAACGCTCATATCTCAGTCAAATGTTAACCAATCTTCAATATTGATATAGTTTTAGATTTGCCGTTCAATTTTCTATCTAACTGTGTAATTTTTTTAAATAAATCAACTAGTTTTTGAGAAATCGATGTAAACGTACCAACATTATTAACGCTCATATCTCATAAAAAAAAATAAAAAAAAGTTCACCTAACCTAACCGAACCAAACCTACCCTGTTCGCCATTCAATTTCCTATCTAATGGTGTAATTTGTTTCGAGTTATCGATGTAAATGTTCCAACATTATAAACGCTCATATCTCAGTCAAATGTTAACCAATCTTCTATATTGATATAGTTTTAGATTCGCCGTTCAATTTTCTATCTAACGGTCTAATTTTTTTAAAATAAATCGACTAGTTTTTGAGAAATCGATGTAAACGTTCCAACATTATAAACGCTCATATCTCAGTCAAATGTTAACCAATCTTCAATATTGATATAGTTTAAGATTCACCGTTTAATTTTCTATCTAACTGTGTAATTTTTTTAAATAAATCAACTAGTTTTTGAGAAATCGATGTAAACGTACCAACATTATAAACGCTCATATCTCAGTCAAATGTTAACCAATCTTCAATATTGATATAGTTTTAGATTCGCCGTTCAATTTTCTATTTAAGGGTGTAATTTTTTTAAAATAAATCGACTAGTTTTTGAGAAATCGATGTAAACGTTCCAACATTATAAACGCTCATATCTCATTAAAAAAAAAAAAAAAAAAAAGTTCACCTAACCTAACCGAACCAAATCTACCCTGTTCGACATTCAATTTCCTATCTAATGGTGTAATTTGTTTCGAGTTATCGATGTAAATGTTCCAACATTATAAACGCTCATATCTCAGTCAAATGTTAACCAATCTTCAATATTGATATAGTTTTAGATTTGCCGTTCAATTTTCTATTTAACTGTGTAATTTTTTTAAATAAATCAACTAGTTTTTGAGAAATCGATGTAAACGTACCAACATTATAAACGCTCATATCTCATAAAAAAAAAAAAAAAAGTTTATCTAACCTAACTGAACCAAACCTACCCTGTTCGCCATTCAATTTCCTATCTAATGGTGTAATTTGTTTCGAGTTATCGATGTAAATGTTCCAACATTATAAACGCTCATATCTCAGTCAAATGTTAACCAATCTTCAATATTGATATAGTTTTAGATTTGCCGTTCAATTTTCTATCTAACGGTGTAATTATTCTTAAATAAATCGACTAGTTTTTGAGAAATCGATGTAAACGTTCCAACATTATAAACACTCATATCTCAGTCAAATGTTAACCAATCTTCAATATTGATATAGTTTTAGATTTGCCGTTCAATTTTCTATCTAACTGTGTAATTTTTTTAAATAAATCAACTAGTTTTTGAGAAATCGATGTAAACGTACCAACATTATTAACGCTCATGTCTCAGTCAAATGTTAACCAATCTTCAATATTGATATAGTTTTAGATTTGCCGTTCAATTTTCTATCTAACTGTGTAATTTTTTTAAATAAATCAACTAGTTTTTGAGAAATCGATGTAAACGTTCCAACATTATAAACGCTCATATCTCAGTCAAATGTTAACCAATCTTCAATATTGATATAGTTTTAGATTTGCCGTTCAATTTTCTATTTAACTGTGTAATTTTTTTAAATAAATCAACTAGTTTTTGAGAAATCGATGTAAACGTACCAACATTATAAACGCTCATATCTCATAAAAAAAAAAAAAAAAGTTTATCTAACCTAACTGAACCAAACCTACCCTGTTCGCCATTCAATTTCCTATCTAATGGTGTAATTTGTTTCGAGTTATCGATGTAAATGTTCCAACATTATAAACGCTCATATCTCAGTCAAATGTTAACCAATCTTCAATATTGATATAGTTTTAGATTCGCCGTTCAATTTTCTATTTAACGGTGCAATTTTTTTAAAATAAATCGACTAGTTTTTGAGAAATCGATGTAAACGTTCCAACATTATAAACACTCATATCTCAGTCAAATGTTAACCAATCTTCAATATTGATATAGTTTTAGATTCGCCGTTCAATTTTCTATTTAAGGGTGTAATTTTTTTAAAATAAATCGACTAGTTTTTGAGAAATCGATGTAAACGTTCCAACATTATAAACGCTCATATCTCATTAAAAAAAAAAAAAAAAAAAAGTTCACCTAACCTAACCGAACCAAATCTACCCTGTTCGCCATTCAATTTCCTATCTAATGGTGTAATTTGTTTCGAGTTATCGATGTAAATGTTCCAACATTATAAACGCTCATATCTCAGTCAAATGTTAACCAATCTTCAATATTGATATAGTTTTAGATTTGCCGTTCAATTTTCTATTTAACTGTGTAATTTTTTTAAATAAATCAACTAGTTTTTGAGAAATCGATGTAAACGTACCAACATTATAAACGCTCATATCTCATAAAAAAAAAAAAAAAGTTTATCTAACCTAACTGAACCAAACCTACCCTGTTTGCCATTCAATTTCCTATCTAATGGTGTAATTTGTTTCGAGTTATCGATGTAAATGTTCCAACATTATAAACGCTCATATCTCAGTCAAATGTTAACCAATCTTCAATATTGATATAGTTTTAGATTCGCCGTTCAATTTTCTATTTAACGGTGTAATTTTTTTAAAATAAATCGACTAGTTTTTGAGAAATCGATGTAAACGTTCCAACATTATAAACGCTCATATCTCAGTCAAATGTTAACCAATCTTCAATATTGATATAGTTTTAGATTTGCCGTTCAATTTTCTATCTAACTGTGTAATTTTTTTAAATAAATCAACTAGTTTTTGAGAAATCGATGTAAACGTACCAACATTATTAACGCTCATATCTCATAAAAAAAAATAAAAAAAAGTTCACCTAACCTAACCGAACCAAACCTACCCTGTTCGCCATTCAATTTCCTATCTAATGGTGTAATTTGTTTCGAGTTATCGATGTAAATGTTCCAACATTATAAACGCTCATATCTCAGTCAAATGTTAACCAATCTTCAATATTGATATAGTTTTAGATTCGCCGTTCAATTTTCTATCTAACGGTCTAATTTTTTTAAAATAAATTGACTAGTTTTTGAGAAATCCATGTAAACGTTCCAACATTATAAACGCTCATATCTCAGTCAAATGTTAACCAATCTTCAATATTGATATAGTTTAAGATTCACCGTTTAATTTTCTATCTAACTGTGTAATTTTTTTAAATAAATCAACTAGTTTTTGAGAAATCGATGTAAACGTACCAACATTATAAACGCTCATATCTCAGTCAAATGTTTACCAATCTTCAATATTGATATAGTTTGAGATTCGCCGTTCAATTTTCTATTTAAGGGTGTAATTTTTTTAAAATAAATCGACTAGTTTTTGAGAAATCGATGTAAACGTTCCAACATTATA
This sequence comes from Pieris brassicae, assembly GCF_905147105.1. Lineage (NCBI taxonomy): Eukaryota > Metazoa > Arthropoda > Insecta > Lepidoptera > Pieridae > Pieris > Pieris brassicae. The sequence continues at coordinate 502,205 of NW_025575867.1, read as the reverse complement.
AACGCTCATATCTCATTAAAAAAAAAAAAAAAAAAAAGTTCACCTAACCTAACCGAACCAAATCTACCCTGTTCGACATTCAATTTCCTATCTAATGGTGTAATTTGTTTCGAGTTATCGATGTAAATGTTCCAACATTATAAACGCTCATATCTCAGTCAAATGTTAACCAATCTTCAATATTGATATAGTTTTAGATTTGCCGTTCAATTTTCTATCTAACGGTGTAATTATTCTTAAATAAATCGACTAGTTTTTGAGAAATCGATGTAAACGTTCCAACATTATAAACACTCATATCTCAGTCAAATGTTAACCAATCTTCAATATTGATATAGTTTTAGATTTGCCGTTCAATTTTCTATCTAACTGTGTAATTTTTTTAAATAAATCAACTAGTTTTTGAGAAATCGATGTAAACGTACCAACATTATTAACGCTCATGTCTCAGTCAAATGTTAACCAATCTTCAATATTGATATAGTTTTAGATTCGTTGTTCAATTTTCTATGTAACGGTGTAATTATTCTTAAATAAATCAACAAGTTTTTGAGAAATCGATGTAAACGTTCCAACATTATAAACGCTCATATCTCAGTCAAATGATAACCAATCTTCAATATTGATATAGTTTTAGATTTGCCGTTCAATTTTCTATCTAACGGTGTAATTATTCTTAAATAAATCGACTAGTTTTTGAGAAATCGATGTAAACGTTCCAACATTATAAACGATCATATCTCAGTCAAATGTTAACCAATCTTCAATATTGATATAGTTTAAGATTCACCGTTCAATTTTCTATCTAACGGTGTAATTATTCTTAAATTAATCAACTAGTTTTTGAGAAATCGATGTAAACGTACCAACATTATAAACGCTCATATCTCATAAAAAAAAAAAAAAAAAAAAAGTTCACCTAACCTAACCGAACCAAACCTACCCTGTTCGCCATTCAATTTCCTATCTAATGGTGTAATTTGTTTCGAGTTATCGATGTAAATGTTCCAACATTATAAACGCTCATATCTCAGTCAAATCTTTACCAATCTTCAATATTGATATAGTTTTAGATTCGTTGTTCAATTTTCTATGTAACGGTGTAATTATTCTTAAATAAATCAACAAGTTTTTGAGAAATCGATGTAAACGTTCCAACATTATAAACGCTCATATCTCAGTCAAATGTTAACCAATCTTCAATATTGATATAGTTTTAGATTTGCCGTTCAATTTTCTATTTAACTGTGTAATTTTTTTAAATAAATCAACTAGTTTTTGAGAAATCGATGTAAACGTACCAACATTATAAACGCTCATATCTCATAAAAAAAAAAAAAAAAGTTTATCTAACCTAACTGAACCAAACCTACCCTGTTCGCCATTCAATTTCCTATCTAATGGTGTAATTTGTTTCGAGTTATCGATGTAAATGTTCCAACATTATAAACGCTCATATCTCAGTGAAATGTTAACCAATCTTCAATATTGATATAGTTTTAGATTTGCCGTTCAATTTTCTATCTAACGGTGTAATTATTCTTAAATAAATCGACTAGTTTTTGAGAAATCGATGTAAACGTTCCAACATTATAAACACTCATATCTCAGTCAAATGTTAACCAATCTTCAATATTGATATAGTTTTAGATTTGCCGTTCAATTTTCTATCTAACTGTGTAATTTTTTTAAATAAATCAACTAGTTTTTGAGAAATCGATGTAAACGTACCAACATTATTAACGCTCATGTCTCAGTCAAATGTTAACCAATCTTCAATATTGATATAGTTTTAGATTTGCCGTTCAATTTTCTATCTAACTGTGTAATTTTTTTAAATAAATCAACTAGTTTTTGAGAAATCGATGTAAACGTTCCAACATTATAAACGCTCATATCTCAGTCAAATGTTAACCAATCTTCAATATTGATATAGTTTTAGATTTGCCGTTCAATTTTCTATTTAACTGTGTAATTTTTTTAAATAAATCAACTAGTTTTTGAGAAATCGATGTAAACGTACCAACATTATAAACGCTCATATCTCATAAAAAAAAAAAAAAAAGTTTATCTAACCTAACTGAACCAAACCTACCCTGTTCGCCATTCAATTTCCTATCTAATGGTGTAATTTGTTTCGAGTTATCGATGTAAATGTTCCAACATTATAAACGCTCATATCTCAGTCAAATGTTAACCAATCTTCAATATTGATATAGTTTTAGATTCGCCGTTCAATTTTCTATTTAACGGTGCAATTTTTTTAAAATAAATCGACTAGTTTTTGAGAAATCGATGTAAACGTTCCAACATTATAAACACTCATATCTCAGTCAAATGTTAACCAATCTTCAATATTGATATAGTTTTAGATTCGCCGTTCAATTTTCTATTTAAGGGTGTAATTTTTTTAAAATAAATCGACTAGTTTTTGAGAAATCGATGTAAACGTTCCAACATTATAAACGCTCATATCTCATTAAAAAAAAAAAAAAAAAAAAAGTTCACCTAACCTAACCGAACCAAATCTACCCTGTTCGCCATTCAATTTCCTATCTAATGGTGTAATTTGTTTCGAGTTATCGATGTAAATGTTCCAACATTATAAACGCTCATATCTCAGTCAAATGTTAACCAATCTTCAATATTGATATAGTTTTAGATTTGCCGTTCAATTTTCTATTTAACTGTGTAATTTTTTTAAATAAATCAACTAGTTTTTGAGAAATCGATGTAAACGTACCAACATTATAAACGCTCATATCTCATAAAAAAAAAAAAAAAGTTTATCTAACCTAACTGAACCAAACCTACCCTGTTTGCCATTCAATTTCCTATCTAATGGTGTAATTTGTTTCGAGTTATCGATGTAAATGTTCCAACATTATAAACGCTCATATCTCAGTCAAATGTTAACCAATCTTCAATATTGATATAGTTTTAGATTCGCCGTTCAATTTTCTATTTAACGGTGTAATTTTTTTAAAATAAATCGACTAGTTTTTGAGAAATCGATGTAAACGTTCCAACATTATAAACGCTCATATCTCAGTCAAATGTTAACCAATCTTCAATATTGATATAGTTTTAGATTTGCCGTTCAATTTTCTATCTAACTGTGTAATTTTTTTAAATAAATCAACTAGTTTTTGAGAAATCGATGTAAACGTACCAACATTATTAACGCTCATATCTCATAAAAAAAAATAAAAAAAAGTTCACCTAACCTAACCGAACCAAACCTACCCTGTTCGCCATTCAATTTCCTATCTAATGGTGTAATTTGTTTCGAGTTATCGATGTAAATGTTCCAACATTATAAACGCTCATATCTCAGTCAAATGTTAACCAATCTTCAATATTGATATAGTTTTAGATTCGCCGTTCAATTTTCTATCTAACGGTCTAATTTTTTTAAAATAAATTGACTAGTTTTTGAGAAATCCATGTAAACGTTCCAACATTATAAACGCTCATATCTCAGTCAAATGTTAACCAATCTTCAATATTGATATAGTTTAAGATTCACCGTTTAATTTTCTATCTAACTGTGTAATTTTTTTAAATAAATCAACTAGTTTTTGAGAAATCGATGTAAACGTACCAACATTATAAACGCTCATATCTCAGTCAAATGTTTACCAATCTTCAATATTGATATAGTTTGAGATTCGCCGTTCAATTTTCTATTTAAGGGTGTAATTTTTTTAAAATAAATCGACTAGTTTTTGAGAAATCGATGTAAACGTTCCAACATTATAAACGCTCATATCTCATTAAAAAAAAAAAAAAAAAAAAGTTCACCTAACCTAACCGAACCAAATCTACCCTGTTCGACATTCAATTTCCTATCTAATGGTGTAATTTGTTTCGAGTTATCGATGTAAATGTTCCAACATTATAAACGCTCATATCTCAGTCAAATGTTAACCAATCTTCAATATTGATATAGTTTTAGATTTGCCGTTCAATTTTCTATCTAACGGTGTAATTATTCTTAAATAAATCGACTAGTTTTTGAGAAATCGATGTAAACGTTCCAACATTATAAACACTCATATCTCAGTCAAATGTTAACCAATCTTCAATATTGATATAGTTTTAGATTTGCCGTTCAATTTTCTATCTAACTGTGTAATTTTTTTAAATAAATCAACTAGTTTTTGAGAAATCGATGTAAACGTACCAACATTATTAACGCTCATGTCTCAGTCAAATGTTAACCAATCTTCAATATTGATATAGTTTTAGATTCGTTGTTCAATTTTCTATGTAACGGTGTAATTATTCTTAAATAAATCAACAAGTTTTTGAGAAATCGATGTAAACGTTCCAACATTATAAACGCTCATATCTCAGTCAAATGATAACCAATCTTCAATATTGATATAGTTTTAGATTTGCCGTTCAATTTTCTATCTAACGGTGTAATTATTCTTAAATAAATCGACTAGTTTTTGAGAAATCGATGTAAACGTTCCAACATTATAAACGATCATATCTCAGTCAAATGTTAACCAATCTTCAATATTGATATAGTTTAAGATTCACCGTTCAATTTTCTATCTAACGGTGTAATTATTCTTAAATTAATCAACTAGTTTTTGAGAAATCGATGTAAACGTACCAACATTATAAACGCTCATATCTCATAAAAAAAAAAAAAAAAAAAAAGTTCACCTAACCTAACCGAACCAAACCTACCCTGTTCGCCATTCAATTTCCTATCTAATGGTGTAATTTGTTTCGAGTTATCGATGTAAATGTTCCAACATTATAAACGCTCATATCTCAGTCAAATCTTTACCAATCTTCAATATTGATATAGTTTTAGATTCGTTGTTCAATTTTCTATGTAACGGTGTAATTATTCTTAAATAAATCAACAAGTTTTTGAGAAATCGATGTAAACGTTCCAACATTATAAACGCTCATATCTCAGTCAAATGTTAACCAATCTTCAATATTGATATAGTTTTAGATTTGCCGTTCAATTTTCTATCTAACGGTGTATTTTTTTTAAATAAATCAACTAGTTTTTGAGAAATCGATGTAAACGTTCCAACATTATAAACGCTCATGTCTCAGTCAAATGTTAACTAATCTTCAATATTGATATAGTTTTAGATTCGTTGTTCAATTTTCTATGTAACTGTGTAATTATTCTTAAATAAATCAACTAGTTTTTGAGAAATCGATGTAAACGTTCCAACATTATAAACGCTCATGTCTCAGTCAAATGTTAACCAATCTTCAATATTTATATAGTTTTAGATTTGCCGTTCAATTTTCTATCTGTGTAATTTTTTTTAATAAATCAACTAGTTTTTGAGAAATCGATGTAAACGTACCAACATTATAAACGCTCATATCTCATAAAAAAAAAAAAAAAAAAAAGTTCACCTAACCTAACCGAACCAAACCTACCCTGTTCGCCATTCAATTTCCTATCTAATGGTGTAATTTGTTTCGAGTTATCGATGTAAATGTTCCAACATTATAATTATCTCAGTCAAATGTTTACCAATCTTCAATATTGATATAGTTTTAGATTCGTTGTTCAATTTTCTATGTAACGGTGTAATTATTCTTAAATAAATGAACAAGTTTTTGAGAAATCGATGTAAACGTTCCAACATTATAAACGCTCATATCTCAGTCAAATGTTAACCAATCTTCAATATTGATATAGTTTTAGATTCGCCGTTCAATTTTCTATTTAACTGTGTAATTTTTTTAAATAAATCAACTAGTTTTTGAGAAATCGATGTAAACGTACCAACATTATAAACGCTCATATCTCATAAAAAAAAAAAAAAAAGTTTATCTAACCTAACTGAACCAAACCTACCCTGTTCGCCATTCAATTTCCTATCTAATGGTGTAATTTGTTTCGAGTTATCGATGTAAATGTTCCAACATTATAATTATCTCAGTCAAATGTTTACCAATCTTCAATATTGATATAGTTTTAGATTCGTTGTTCAATTTTCTATGTAACGGTGTAATTATTCTTAAATAAATGAACAAGTTTTTGAGAAATCGATGTAAACGTTCCAACATTATAAACGCTCATATCTCAGTCAAATGTTAACCAATCTTCAATATTGATATAGTTTTAGATTCGTTGTTCAATTTTCTATGTAACGGTGTAATTATTCTTAAATAAATGAACAAGTTTTTGAGAAATCGATGTAAACGTTCCAACATTATAAACGCTCATATCTCAGTCAAATGTTAACTAATCTTCAATATTGATATAGTTTTAGATTTGCCGTTCAATTTTCTATCTAACTGTGTATTTTTTTTAAATAAATCAACTAGTTTTTGAGAAATCGATGTAAACGTTCCAACATTATAAACGCTCATGTCTCAGTCAAATGTTAACTAATCTTCAATATTGATATAGTTTTAGATTCGTTGTTCAATTTTCTATGTAACTGTGTAATTATTCTTAAATAAATCAACTAGTTTTTGAGAAATCGATGTAAACGTTCCAACATTATAAACGCTCATGTCTCAGTCAAATGTTAACCAATCTTCAATATTTATATAGTTTTAGATTTGCCGTTCAATTTTCTATCTGTGTAATTTTTTTTAATAAATCAACTAGTTTTTGAGAAATCGATGTAAACGTACCAACATTATAAACGCTCATATCTCATAAAAAAAAAAAAAAAAAAAAAGTTCACCTAACCTAACCGAACCAAACCTACCCTGTTCGCCATTCAATTTCCTATCTAATGGTGTAATTTGTTTCGAGTTATCGATGTAAATGTTCCAACATTATAAACGCTCATATCTCAGTCAAATGTTTACCAATCTTCAATATTGATATAGTTTTAGATTTGCCGTTCAATTTTCTATCTAACTGTGTAATTTTTTTAAATAAATCAACTAGTTTTTGAGAAATCGATGTAAACGTACCAACATTATAAACGCTCATATCTCAGTCAAATGTTAACCAATCTTCAATATTGATATAGTTTTAGATTCGCCGTTCAATTTTCTATTTAAGGGTGTAATTTTTTTAAAATAAATCGACTAGTTTTTGAGAAATCGATGTAAACGTTCCAACATTATAAACGCTCATATCTCATTAAAAAAAAAAAAAAAAAAAAAGTTCACCTAACCTAACCGAACCAAATCTACCCTGTTCGACATTCAATTTCCTATCTAATGGTGTAATTTGTTTCGAGTTATCGATGTAAATGTTCCAACATTATAAACGCTCATATCTCAGTCAAATGTTAACCAATCTTCAATATTGATATAGTTTTAGATTTGCCGTTCAATTTTCTATTTAACTGTGTAATTTGTTTAAATAAATCAACTAGTTTTTGAGAAATCGATGTAAACGTACCAACATTATAAACGCTCATATCTCATAAAAAAAAAAAAAAAAGTTTATCTAACCTAACTGAACCAAACCTACCCTGTTCGCCATTCAATTTCCTATCTAATGGTGTAATTTGTTTCGAGTTATCGATGTAAATGTTCCAACATTATAAACGCTCATATCTCAGTCAAATGTTAACCAATCTTCAATATTGATATAGTTTTAGATTTGCCGTTCAATTTTCTATCTAACGGTGTAATTATTCTTAAATAAATCGACTAGTTTTTGAGAAATCGATGTAAACGTACCAACATTATTAACGCTCATGTCTCAGTCAAATGTTAACCAATCTTCAATATTGATATAGTTTTAGATTCGTTGTTCAATTTTCTATGTAACGGTGTAATTATTCTTAAATAAATCAACAAGTTTTTGAGAAATCGATGTAAACGTTCCAACATTATAAACGCTCATATCTCAGTCAAATGTTAACCAATCTTCAATATTGATATAGTTTTAGATTTGCCGTTCAATTTTCTATCTAACGGTGTAATTATTCTTAAATAAATCGACTAGTTTTTGAGAAATCGATGTAAACGTTCCAACATTATAAACGATCATATCTCAGTCAAATGTTAACCAATCTTCAATATTGATATAGTTTAAGATTCACCGTTCAATTTTCTATCTAACGGTGTAATTATTCTTAAATTAATCAACTAGTTTTTGAGAAATCGATGTAAACGTACCAACATTATAAACGCTCATATCTCATAAAAAAAAAAAAAAAAGTTCACCTAACCTAACCGAACCAAACCTACCCTGTTCGCCATTCAATTTCCTATCTAATGGTGTAATTTGTTTCGAGTTATCGATGTAAATGTTCCAACATTATAAACGCTCATATCTCAGTCAAATGTTTACCAATCTTCAATATTGATATAGTTTTAGATTCGTTGTTCAATTTTCTATGTAACGGTGTAATTATTCTTAAATAAATCAACAAGTTTTTGAGAAATCGATGTAAACGTTCCAACATTATAAACGCTCATATCTCAGTCAAATGTTAACCAATCTTCAATATTGATATAGTTTTAGATTTGCCGTTCAATTTTCTATCTAACGGTGTAATTTTTTTAAATAAATCAACTAGTTTTTGAGAAATCGATGTAAACGTTCCAACATTATAAACGCTCATATCTCAGTCAAATGTTAACCAATCTTCAATATTGATATAGTTTTAGATTCGCCGTTCAATTTTCTATTTAAGGGTGTAATTTTTTTAAAATAAATCGACTAGTTTTTGAGAAATCGATGTAAACGTTCCAACATTATAAACGCTCATATCTCATTAAAAAAAAAAAAAAAAAAAAGTTCACCTAACCTAACCGAACCAAATCTACCCTGTTCGCCATTCAATTTCCTATCTAATGGTGTAATTTGTTTCGAGTTATCGATGTAAATGTTCCAACATTATAAACGCTCATATCTCAGTCAAATGTTAACCAATCTTCAATATTGATATAGTTTTAGATTTGCCGTTCAATTTTCTATTTAACTGTGTAATTTTTTTAAATAAATCAACTAGTTTTTGAGAAATCGATGTAAACGTACCAACATTATAAACGCTCATATCTCATAAAAAAAAAAAAAAAGTTTATCTAACCTAACTGAACCAAACCTACCCTGTTCGCCATTCAATTTCCTATCTAATGGTGTAATTTGTTTCGAGTTATCGATGTAAATGTTCCAACATTATAAACGCTCATATCTCAGTCAAATGTTAACCAATCTTCAATATTGATATAGTTTTAGATTCGCCGTTCAATTTTCTATCTAACGGTCTAATTTTTTTAAAATAAATTGACTAGTTTTTGAGAAATCGATGTAAACGTTCCAACATTATAAACGCTCATATCTCAGTCAAATGTTAACCAATCTTCAATATTGATATAGTTTAAGATTCACCGTTTAATTTTCTATCTAACGGTGTAATTATTCTTAAATAAATCGACTAGTTTTTGAGAAATCGATGTAAACGTACCAACATTATTAACGCTCATGTCTCAGTCAAATGTTAACCAATCTTCAATATTGATATAGTTTTAGATTCGTTGTTCAATTTTCTATGTAACGGTGTAATTATTCTTAAATAAATCAACAAGTTTTTGAGAAATCGATGTAAACGTTCCAACATTATAAACGCTCATATCTCAGTCAAATGTTAACCAATCTTCAATATTGATATAGTTTTAGATTTGCCGTTCAATTTTCTATCTAACGGTGTAATTATTCTTAAATAAATCGACTAGTTTTTGAGAAATCGATGTAAACGTTCCAACATTATAAACGATCATATCTCAGTCAAATGTTAACCAATCTTCAATATTGATATAGTTTAAGATTCACCGTTCAATTTTCTATCTAACGGTGTAATTATTCTTAAATTAATTAACTAGTTTTTGAGAAATCGATGTAAACGTACCAACATTATAAACGCTCATATCTCATAAAAAAAAAAAAAAAAAAAAAGTTCACCTAACCTAACCGAACCAAACCTACCCTGTTCGCCATTCAATTTCCTATCTAATGGTGTAATTTGTTTCGAGTTATCGATGTAAATGTTCCAACATTATAAACGCTCATATCTCAGTCAAATCTTTACCAATCTTCAATATTGATATAGTTTTAGATTCGCCGTTCAATTTTCTATCTAACGGTCTAATTTTTTTAAAATAAATCAACTAGTTTTTGAGAAATCGATGTAAACGTACCAACATTATAAACGCTCATATCTCATAAAAAAAAAAAAAAGTTTATCTAACCTAACTGAACCAAACCTACCCTGTTCGCCATTCAATTTCCTATCTAATGGTGTAATTTGTTTCGAGTTATCGATGTAAATGTTCCAACATTATAAACGCTCATATCTCAGTCAAATGTTAACCAATCTTCAATATTGATATAGTTTTAGATTCGCCGTTCAATTTTCTATCTAACGGTCTAATTTTTTTAAAATAAATTGACTAGTTTTTGAGAAATCGATGTAAACGTTCCAACATTATAAACGCTCATATCTCAGTCAAATGTTAACCAATCTTCAATATTGATATAGTTTAAGATTCACCGTTTAATTTTCTATCTAACGGTGTAATTATTCTTAAATAAATCGACTAGTTTTTGAGAAATCGATGTAAACGTACCAACATTATTAACGCTCATGTCTCAGTCAAATGTTAACCAATCTTCAATATTGATATAGTTTTAGATTCGTTGTTCAATTTTCTATGTAACGGTGTAATTATTCTTAAATAAATCAACAAGTTTTTGAGAAATCGATGTAAACGTTCCAACATTATAAACGCTCATATCTCAGTCAAATGTTAACCAATCTTCAATATTGATATAGTTTTAGATTTGCCGTTCAATTTTCTATCTAACGGTGTAATTATTCTTAAATAAATCGACTAGTTTTTGAGAAATCGATGTAAACGTTCCAACATTATAAACGATCATATCTCAGTCAAATGTTAACCAATCTTCAATATTGATATAGTTTAAGATTCACCGTTCAATTTTCTATCTAACGGTGTAATTATTCTTAAATTAATTAACTAGTTTTTGAGAAATCGATGTAAACGTACCAACATTATAAACGCTCATATCTCATAAAAAAAAAAAAAAAAAAAAAGTTCACCTAACCTAACCGAACCAAACCTACCCTGTTCGCCATTCAATTTCCTATCTAATGGTGTAATTTGTTTCGAGTTATCGATGTAAATGTTCCAACATTATAAACGCTCATATCTCAGTCAAATCTTTACCAATCTTCAATATTGATATAGTTTTAGATTCGTTGTTCAATTTTCTATGTAACGGTGTAATTATTCTTAAATAAATCAACAAGTTTTTGAGAAATCGATGTAAACGTTCCAACATTATAAACGCTCATATCTCAGTCAAATGTTAACCAATCTTCAATATTGATATAGTTTTAGATTCGCCGTTCAATTTTCTATTTAAGGGTGTAATTTTTTTAAAATAAATCGACTAGTTTTTGAGAAATCGATGTAAACGTTCCAACATTATAAACGCTCATATCTCATTAAAAAAAAAAAAAAAAAAAAGTTCACCTAACCTAACCGAACCAAATCTACCCTGTTCGCCATTCAATTTCCTATCTAATGGTGTAATTTGTTTCGAGTTATCGATGTAAATGTTCCAACATTATAAACGCTCATATCTCAGTCAAATGTTAACCAATCTTCAATATTGATATAGTTTTAGATTTGCCGTTCAATTTTCTATTTAACTGTGTAATTTTTTTAAATAAATCAACTAGTTTTTGAGAAATCGATGTAAACGTACCAACATTATAAACGCTCATATCTCATAAAAAAAAAAAAAAAGTTTATCTAACCTAACTGAACCAAACCTACCCTGTTCGCCATTCAATTTCCTATCTAATGGTGTAATTTGTTTCGAGTTATCGATGTAAATGTTCCAACATTATAAACGCTCATATCTCAGTCAAATGTTAACCAATCTTCAATATTGATATAGTTTTAGATTCACCGTTCAATTTTCTATCTAACGGTCTAATTTTTTTAAAATAAATTGACTAGTTTTTGAGAAATCGATGTAAACGTTCCAACATTATAAACGCTCATATCTCAGTCAAATGTTAACCAATCTTCAATATTGATATAGTTTAAGATTCACCGTTTAATTTTCTATCTAACTGTGTAATTTTTTTAAATAAATCAACTAGTTTTTGAGAAATCGATGTAAACGTACCAACATTATAAACGCTCATATCTCAGTCAAATGTTAACCAATCTTCAATATTGATATAGTTTTAGATTCGCCGTTCAATTTTCTATTTAAGGGTGTAATTTTTTTAAAATAAATCGACTAGTTTTTGAGAAATCGATGTAAACGTTCCAACATTATAAACGCTCATATCTCATTAAAAAAAAAAAAAAAAAAAGTTCACCTAACCTAACCGAACCAAATCTACCCTGTTCGACATTCAATTTCCTATCTAATGGTGTAATTTGTTTCGAGTTATCGATGTAAATGTTCCAACATTATAAACGCTCATATCTCAGTCAAATGTTAACCAATCTTCAATATTGATATAGTTTTAGATTTGCCGTTCAATTTTCTATTTAACTGTGTAATTTTTTTAAATAAATCAACTAGTTTTTGAGAAATCGATGTAAACGTACCAACATTATAAACGCTCATATCTCAGTCAAATGTTAACCAATCTTCAATATTGATATAGTTTTAGATTCGCCGTTCAATTTTCTATTTAAGGGTGTAATTTTTTTAAAATAAATCGACTAGTTTTTGAGAAATCGATGTAAACGTTCCAACATTATAAACGCTCATGTCTCAGTCAAATGTTAACCAATCTTCAATATTTATATAGTTTTAGATTTGCCGTTCAATTTTCTATCTGTGTAATTTTTTTTAATAAATCAACTAGTTTTTGAGAAATCGATGTAAACGTACCAACATTATAAACGCTCATATCTCATAAAAAAAAAAAAAAAAAAAAGTTCACCTAACCTAACCGAACCAAACCTACCCTGTTCGCCATTCAATTTCCTATCTAATGGTGTAATTTGTTTCGAGTTATCGATGTAAATGTTCCAACATTATAATTATCTCAGTCAAATGTTTACCAATCTTCAATATTGATATAGTTTTAGATTCGTTGTTCAATTTTCTATGTAACGGTGTAATTATTCTTAAATAAATCAACAAGTTTTTGAGAAATCGATGTAAACGTTCCAACATTATAAACGCTCATATCTCAGTCAAATGTTAACCAATCTTCAATATTGATATAGTTTTAGATTCGCCGTTCAATTTTCTATTTAAGGGTGTAATTATTCTTAAATAAATCGACTAGTTTTTGAGAAATCGATGTAAACGTTCCAACATTATAAACGCTCATATCTCAGTCAAATGTTAACCAATCTTCAATATTGATATAGTTTTAGATTTGCCGTTCAATTTTCTATCTAACTGTGTATTTTTTTTAAATAAATCAACTAGTTTTTGAGAAATCGATGTAAACGTTCCAACATTATAAACGCTCATGTCTCAGTCAAATGTTAACTAATCTTCAATATTGATATAGTTTTAGATTCGTTGTTCAATTTTCTATGTAACTGTGTAATTATTCTTAAATAAATCAACTAGTTTTTGAGAAATCGATGTAAACGTTCCAACATTATAAACGCTCATGTCTCAGTCAAATGTTAACCAATCTTCAATATTTATATAGTTTTAGATTTGCCGTTCAATTTTCTATCTGTGTAATTTTTTTTAATAAATCAACTAGTTTTTGAGAAATCGATGTAAACGTACCAACATTATAAACGCTCATATCTCATAAAAAAAAAAAAAAAGTTTATCTAACCTAACTGAACCAAACCTACCCTGTTCGCCATTCAATTTCCTATCTAATGGTGTAATTTGTTTCGAGTTATCGATGTAAATGTTCCAACATTATAAACGCTCATATCTCAGTCAAATGTTAACCAATCTTCAATATTGATATAGTTTTAGATTTGCCGTTCAATTTTCTATCTAACGGTGTAATTATTCTTAAATAAATCGACTAGTTTTTGAGTTATCGATGTAAATGTTCCAACATTATAAACGCTCATATCTCAGTCAAATGTTAACCAATCTTCAATATTGATATAGTTTTAGATTCGCCGTTCAATTTTCTATTTAACGGTGTAATTTTTTTAAAATAAATCGACTAGTTTTTGAGAAATCGATGTAAATGTTCCAACATTATAAACGCTCATATCTCAGTCAAATGTTAACCAATCTTCAATATTGATATAGTTTTAGATTTGCCGTTCAATTTTCTATTTAACTGTGTAATTTTTTTAAATAAATCAACTAGTTTTTGAGAAATCGATGTAAACGTACCAACATTATAAACGCTCATATCTCATAAAAAAAAAAAAAAAGTTTATCTAACCTAACTGAACCAAACCTACCCTGTTCGCCATTCAATTTCCTATCTAATGGTGTAATTTGTTTCGAGTTATCGATGTAAATGTTCCAACATTATAAACGCTCATATCTCAGTCAAATGTTAACCAATCTTCAATATTGATATAGTTTTAGATTCGCCGTTCAATTTTCTATCTAACGGTCTAATTTTTTTAAAATAAATTGACTAGTTTTTGAGAAATCGATGTAAACGTTCCAACATTATAAACGCTCATATCTCAGTCAAATGTTAACCAATCTTCAATATTGATATAGTTTAAGATTCACCGTTTAATTTTCTATCTAACGGTGTAATTATTCTTAAATAAATCGACTAGTTTTTGAGAAATCGATGTAAACGTACCAACATTATTAACGCTCATGTCTCAGTCAAATGTTAACCAATCTTCAATATTGATATAGTTTTAGATTCGTTGTTCAATTTTCTATGTAACGGTGTAATTATTCTTAAATAAATGAACAAGTTTTTGAGAAATCGATGTAAACGTTCCAACATTATAAACGCTCATATCTCAGTCAAATGTTAACCAATCTTCAATATTGATATAGTTTTAGATTTGCCGTTCAATTTTCTATCTAACGGTGTAATTATTCTTAAATAAATCGACTAGTTTTTGAGAAATCGATGTAAACGTTCCAACATTATAAACGATCATATCTCAGTCAAATGTTAACCAATCTTCAATATTGATATAGTTTAAGATTCACCGTTCAATTTTCTATCTAACGGTGTAATTATTCTTAAATTAATTAACTAGTTTTTGAAAAATCGATGTAAACGTACCAACATTATAAACGCTCATATCTCATAAAAAAAAAAAAAAAAAAAAGTTCACCTAACCTAACCGAACCAAACCTACCCTGTTCGCCATTCAATTTCCTATCTAATGGTGTAATTTGTTTCGAGTTATCGATGTAAATGTTCCAACATTATAAACGCTCATATCTCAGTCAAATCTTTACCAATCTTCAATATTGATATAGTTTTAGATTTGCCGTTCAATTTTCTATCTAACGGTGTAATTTTTTTAAATAAATCAACTAGTTTTTGAGAAATCGATGTAAACGTTCCAACATTATAAACGCTCATATCTCAGTCAAATGTTAACCAATCTTCAATATTGATATAGTTTTAGATTCGCCGTTCAATTTTCTATTTAAGGGTGTAATTTTTTTAAAATAAATCGACTAGTTTTTGAGAAATCGATGTAAACGTTCCAACATTATAAACGCTCATATCTCATTAAAAAAAAAAAAAAAAAAAAGTTCACCTAACCTAACCGAACCAAATCTACCCTGTTCGCCATTCAATTTCCTATCTAATGGTGTAATTTGTTTCGAGTTATCGATGTAAATGTTCCAACATTATAAACGCTCATATCTCAGTCAAATGTTAACCAATCTTCAATATTGATATAGTTTTAGATTTGCCGTTCAATTTTCTATTTAACTGTGTAATTTTTTTAAATAAATCAACTAGTTTTTGAGAAATCGATGTAAACGTACCAACATTATAAACGCTCATATCTCATAAAAAAAAAAAAAAAGTTTATCTAACCTAACTGAACCAAACCTACCCTGTTCGCCATTCAATTTCCTATCTAATGGTGTAATTTGTTTCGAGTTATCGATGTAAATGTTCCAACATTATAAACGCTCATATCTCAGTCAAATGTTAACCAATCTTCAATATTGATATAGTTTTAGATTCGCCGTTCAATTTTCTATCTAACGGTCTAATTTTTTTAAAATAAATTGACTAGTTTTTGAGAAATCGATGTAAACGTTCCAACATTATAAACGCTCATATCTCAGTCAAATGTTAACCAATCTTCAATATTGATATAGTTTAAGATTCACCGTTTAATTTTCTATCTAACTGTGTAATTTTTTTAAATAAATCAACTAGTTTTTGAGAAATCGATGTAAACGTACCAACATTATAAACGCTCATATCTCAGTCAAATGTTAACCAATCTTCAATATTGATATAGTTTTAGATTCGCCGTTCAATTTTCTATTTAAGGGTGTAATTTTTTTAAAATAAATCGACTAGTTTTTGAGAAATCGATGTAAACGTTCCAACATTATAAACGCTCATATCTCATTAAAAAAAAAAAAAAAAAAAAGTTCACCTAACCTAACCGAACCAAATCTACCCTGTTCGACATTCAATTTCCTATCTAATGGTGTAATTTGTTTCGAGTTATCGATGTAAATGTTCCAACATTATAAACGCTCATATCTCAGTCAAATGTTAACCAATCTTCAATATTGATATAGTTTTAGATTTGCCGTTCAATTTTCTATTTAACTGTGTAATTTTTTTAAATAAATCAACTAGTTTTTGAGAAATCGATGTAAACGTACCAACATTATAAACGCTCATATCTCAGTCAAATGTTAACCAATCTTCAATATTGATATAGTTTTAGATTCGCCGTTCAATTTTCTATTTAAGGGTGTAATTTTTTTAAAATAAATCGACTAGTTTTTGAGAAATCGATGTAAACGTTCCAACATTATAAACGCTCATGTCTCAGTCAAATGTTAACCAATCTTCAATATTTATATAGTTTTAGATTTGCCGTTCAATTTTCTATCTGTGTAATTTTTTTTAATAAATCAACTAGTTTTTGAGAAATCGATGTAAACGTACCAACATTATAAACGCTCATATCTCATAAAAAAAAAAAAAAAAAAAAGTTCACCTAACCTAACCGAACCAAACCTACCCTGTTCGCCATTCAATTTCCTATCTAATGGTGTAATTTGTTTCGAGTTATCGATGTAAATGTTCCAACATTATAATTATCTCAGTCAAATGTTTACCAATCTTCAATATTGATATAGTTTTAGATTCGTTGTTCAATTTTCTATGTAACGGTGTAATTATTCTTAAATAAATCAACAAGTTTTTGAGAAATCGATGTAAACGTTCCAACATTATAAACGCTCATATCTCAGTCAAATGTTAACCAATCTTCAATATTGATATAGTTTTAGATTCGCCGTTCAATTTTCTATTTAAGGGTGTAATTATTCTTAAATAAATCGACTAGTTTTTGAGAAATCGATGTAAACGTTCCAACATTATAAACGCTCATGTCTCAGTCAAATGTTAACCAATCTTCAATATTGATATAGTTTTAGATTTGCCGTTCAATTTTCTATCTAACTGTGTATTTTTTTTAAATAAATCAACTAGTTTTTGAGAAATCGATGTAAACGTTCCAACATTATAAACGCTCATGTCTCAGTCAAATGTTAACTAATCTTCAATATTGATATAGTTTTAGATTCGTTGTTCAATTTTCTATGTAACTGTGTAATTATTCTTAAATAAATCAACTAGTTTTTGAGAAATCGATGTAAACGTTCCAACATTATAAACGCTCATGTCTCAGTCAAATGTTAACCAATCTTCAATATTTATATAGTTTTAGATTTGCCGTTCAATTTTCTATCTGTGTAATTTTTTTTAATAAATCAACTAGTTTTTGAGAAATCGATGTAAACGTACCAACATTATAAACGCTCATATCTCATTAAAAAAAAAAAAAAAAAAAGTTCACCTAACCTAACCGAACCAAACCTACCCTGTTCGCCATTCAATTTCCTATCTAATGGTGTAATTTGTTTCGAGTTATCGATGTAAATGTTCCAACATTATAATTATCTCAGTCAAATGTTTACCAATCTTCAATATTGATATAGTTTTAGATTCGTTGTTCAATTTTCTATGTAACGGTGTAATTATTCTTAAATAAATCAACAAGTTTTTGAGAAATCGATGTAAACGTTCCAACATTATAAACGCTCATATCTCAGTCAAATGTTAACCAATCTTCAATATTGATATAGTTTTAGATTCGCCGTTCAATTTTCTATTTAAGGGTGTAATTTTTTTAAAATAAATCGACTAGTTTTTGAGAAATCGATGTAAACGTTCCAACATTATAAACGCTCATATCTCATTAAAAAAAAAAAAAAAAAAAAAGTTCACCTAACCTAACCGAACCAAATCTACCCTGTTCGACATTCAATTTCCTATCTAATGGTGTAATTTGTTTCGAGTTATCGATGTAAATGTTCCAACATTATAAACGCTCATATCTCAGTCAAATGTTAACCAATCTTCAATATTGATATAGTTTTAGATTTGCCGTTCAATTTTCTATTTAACTATGTAATTTTTTTAAATAAATCAACTAGTTTTTGAGAAATCGATGTAAACGTACCAACATTATAAACGCTCATATCTCATAAAAAAAAAAAAAAAAGTTTATCTAACCTAACTGAACCAAACCTACCCTGTTCGCCATTCAATTTCCTATCTAATGGTGTAATTTGTTTCGAGTTATCGATGTAAATGTTCCAACATTATAAACGCTCATATCTCAGTCAAATGTTAACCAATCTTCAATATTGATATAGTTTTAGATTTGCCGTTCAATTTTCTATCTAACGGTGTAATAATTCTTAAATAAATCGACTAGTTTTTGAGAAATCGATGTAAACGTACCAACATTATTAACGCTCATGTCTCAGTCAAATGTTAACCAATCTTCAATATTGATATAGTTTTAGATTCGTTGTTCAATTTTCTATGTAACGGTGTAATTATTCTTAAATAAATCAACAAGTTTTTGAGAAATCGATGTAAACGTTCCAACATTATAAACGCTCATATCTCAGTCAAATGTTAACCAATCTTCAATATTGATATAGTTTTAGATTTGCCGTTCAATTTTCTATCTAACGGTGTAATTATTCTTAAATAAATCGACTAGTTTTTGAGAAATCGATGTAAACGTTCCAACATTATAAACGATCATATCTCAGTCAAATGTTAACCAATCTTCAATATTGATATAGTTTAAGATTCACCGTTCAATTTTCTATTTAACTGTGTAATTTTTTTAAATAAATCAACTAGTTTTTGAGAAATCGATGTAAACGTACCAACATTATAAACGCTCATATCTCATAAAAAAAAAAAAAAAGTTTATCTAACCTAACTGAACCAAACCTACCCTGTTCGCCATTCAATTTCCTATCTAATGGTGTAATTTGTTTCGAGTTATCGATGTAAATGTTCCAACATTATAAACGCTCATATCTCAGTCAAATCTTTACCAATCTTCAATATTGATATAGTTTTAGATTCGTTGTTCAATTTTCTATGTAACGGTGTAATTATTCTTAAATAAATCAACAAGTTTTTGAGAAATCGATGTAAACGTTCCAACATTATAAACGCTCATATCTCAGTCAAATGTTAACCAATCTTCAATATTGATATAGTTTTAGATTCGCCGTTCAATTTTCTATTTAAGGGTGTAATTTTTTTAAAATAAATCGACTAGTTTTTGAGAAATCGATGTAAACGTTCCAACATTATAAACGCTCATATCTCATTAAAAAAAAAAAAAAAAAAAAGTTCACCTAACCTAACCGAACCAAATCTACCCTGTTCGCCATTCAATTTCCTATCTAATGGTGTAATTTGTTTCGAGTTATCGATGTAAATGTTCCAACATTATAAACGCTCATATCTCAGTCAAATGTTAACCAATCTTCAATATTGATATAGTTTTAGATTTGCCGTTCAATTTTCTATTTAACTGTGTAATTTTTTTAAATAAATCAACTAGTTTTTGAGAAATCGATGTAAACGTACCAACATTATAAACGCTCATATCTCATAAAAAAAAAAAAAAAGTTTATCTAACCTAACTGAACCAAACCTACCCTGTTCGCCATTCAATTTCCTATCTAATGGTGTAATTTGTTTCGAGTTATCGATGTAAATGTTCCAACATTATAAACGCTCATATCTCAGTCAAATGTTAACCAATCTTCAATATTGATATAGTTTTAGATTTGCCGTTCAATTTTCTATCTAACGGTCTAATTTTTTTAAAATAAATTGACTAGTTTTTGAGAAATCGATGTAAACGTTCCAACATTATAAACGCTCATATCTCAGTCAAATGTTAACCAATCTTCAATATTGATATAGTTTAAGATTCACCGTTTAATTTTCTATCTAACTGTGTAATTTTTTTAAATAAATCAACTAGTTTTTGAGAAATCGATGTAAACGTACCAACATTATAAACGCTCATATCTCAGTCAAATGTTAACCAATCTTCAATATTGATATAGTTTTAGATTCGCCGTTCAATTTTCTATTTAAGGGTGTAATTTTTTTAAAATAAATCGACTAGTTTTTGAGAAATCGATGTAAACGTTCCAACATTATAAACGCTCATATCTCATTAAAAAAAAAAAAAAAAAAAAGTTCACCTAACCTAACCGAACCAAATCTACCCTGTTCGCCATTCAATTTCCTATCTAATGGTGTAATTTGTTTCGAGTTATCGATGTAAATGTTCCAACATTATAAACGCTCATATCTCAGTCAAATGTTAACCAATCTTCAATATTGATATAGTTTTAGATTTGCCGTTCAATTTTCTATTTAACTGTGTAATTTTTTTAAATAAATCAACTAGTTTTTGAGAAATCGATGTAAACGTACCAACATTATAAACGCTCATATCTCATAAAAAAAAAAAAAAAGTTTATCTAACCTAACTGAACCAAACCTACCCTGTTCGCCATTCAATTTCCTATCTAATGGTGTAATTTGTTTCGAGTTATCGATGTAAATGTTCCAACATTATAAACGCTCATATCTCAGTCAAATGTTAACCAATCTTCAATATTGATATAGTTTTAGATTTGCCGTTCAATTTTCTATCTAACGGTCTAATTTTTTTAAAATAAATTGACTAGTTTTTGAGAAATCGATGTAAACGTTCCAACATTATAAACGCTCATATCTCAGTCAAATCTTTACCAATCTTCAATATTGATATAGTTTTAGATTCGTTGTTCAATTTTCTATGTAACGGTGTAATTATTCTTAAATAAATCAACAAGTTTTTGAGAAATCGATGTAAACGTTCCAACATTATAAACGCTCATATCTCAGTCAAATGTTAACCAATCTTCAATATTGATATAGTTTTAGATTTGCCGTTCAATTTTCTATCTAACGGTGTAATTTTTTTAAATAAATCAACTAGTTTTTGAGAAATCGATGTAAACGTTCCAACATTATAAACGCTCATATCTCAGTCAAATGTTAACCAATCTTCAATATTGATATAGTTTTAGATTCGCCGTTCAATTTTCTATTTAAGGGTGTAATTTTTTTAAAATAAATCGACTAGTTTTTGAGAAATCGATGTAAACGTTCCAACATTATAAACGCTCATATCTCATTAAAAAAAAAAAAAAAAAAAGTTCACCTAACCTAACCGAACCAAATCTACCCTGTTCGCCATTCAATTTCCTATCTAATGGTGTAATTTGTTTCGAGTTATCGATGTAAATGTTCCAACATTATAAACGCTCATATCTCAGTCAAATGTTAACCAATCTTCAATATTGATATAGTTTTAGATTTGCCGTTCAATTTTCTATTTAACTGTGTAATTTTTTTAAATAAATCAACTAGTTTTTGAGAAATCGATGTAAACGTACCAACATTATAAACGCTCATATCTCAGTCAAATGTTAACCAATCTTCAATATTGATATAGTTTTAGATTCGCCGTTCAATTTTCTATTTAAGGGTGTAATTTTTTTAAAATAAATCGACTAGTTTTTGAGAAATCGATGTAAACGTTCCAACATTATAAACGCTCATATCTCATTAAAAAAAAAAAAAAAAAAAAGTTCACCTAACCTAACCGAACCAAATCTACCCTGTTCGCCATTCAATTTCCTATCTAATGGTGTAATTTGTTTCGAGTTATCGATGTAAATGTTCCAACATTATAAACGCTCATATCTCAGTCAAATGTTAACCAATCTTCAATATTGATATAGTTTTAGATTTGCCGTTCAATTTTCTATTTAACTGTGTAATTTTTTTAAATAAATCAACTAGTTTTTGAGAAATCGATGTAAACGTACCAACATTATAAACGCTCATATCTCATAAAAAAAAAAAAAAAGTTTATCTAACCTAACTGAACCAAACCTACCCTGTTCGCCATTCAATTTCCTATCTAATGGTGTAATTTGTTTCGAGTTATCGATGTAAATGTTCCAACATTATAAACGCTCATATCTCAGTCAAATGTTAACCAATCTTCAATATTGATATAGTTTTAGATTTGCCGTTCAATTTTCTATCTAACGGTCTAATTTTTTTAAAATAAATTGACTAGTTTTTGAGAAATCGATGTAAACGTTCCAACATTATAAACGCTCATATCTCAGTCAAATCTTTACCAATCTTCAATATTGATATAGTTTTAGATTCGTTGTTCAATTTTCTATGTAACGGTGTAATTATTCTTAAATAAATCAACAAGTTTTTGAGAAATCGATGTAAACGTTCCAACATTATAAACGCTCATATCTCAGTCAAATGTTAACCAATCTTCAATATTGATATAGTTTTAGATTTGCCGTTCAATTTTCTATCAAATGGTGTAATATTTTTTAAATAAATCAACTAGTTTTTGAGAAATCGATGTAAACGTTCCAACATTATAAACGCTCATATCTCAGTCAAATGTTAACCAATCTTCAATATTGATATAGTTTTAGATTCGCCGTTCAATTTTCTATTTAAGGGTGTAATTTTTTTAAAATAAATCGACTAGTTTTTGAGAAATCGATGTAAACGTTCCAACATTATAAACGCTCATATCTCATTAAAAAAAAAAAAAAAAAAAGTTCACCTAACCTAACCGAACCAAATCTACCCTGTTCGCCATTCAATTTCCTATCTAATGGTGTAATTTGTTTCGAGTTATCGATGTAAATGTTCCAACATTATAAACGCTCATATCTCAGTCAAATGTTAACCAATCTTCAATATTGATATAGTTTTAGATTTGCCGTTCAATTTTCTATCTAACGGTCTAATTTTTTTAAAATAAATTGACTAGTTTTTGAGAAATCGATGTAAACGTTCCAACATTATAAACGCTCATATCTCAGTCAAATGTTAACCAATCTTCAATATTGATATAGTTTAAGATTCACCGTTTAATTTTCTATCTAACTGTGTAATTTTTTTAAATAAATCAACTAGTTTTTGAGAAATCGATGTAAACGTACCAACATTATAAACGCTCATATCTCAGTCAAATGTTAACCAATCTTCAATATTGATATAGTTTTAGATTCGCCGTTCAATTTTCTATTTAAGGGTGTAATTTTTTTAAAATAAATCGACTAGTTTTTGAGAAATCGATGTAAACGTTCCAACATTATAAACGCTCATATCTCATTAAAAAAAAAAAAAAAAAAAAGTTCACCTAACCTAACCGAACCAAATCTACCCTGTTCGACATTCAATTTCCTATCTAATGGTGTAATTTGTTTCGAGTTATCGATGTAAATGTTCCAACATTATAAACGCTCATATCTCAGTGAAATGTTAACCAATCTTCAATATTGATATAGTTTTAGATTTGCCGTTCAATTTTCTATCTAACGGTGTAATTATTCTTAAATAAATTGACTAGTTTTTGAGAAATCGATGTAAACGTTCCAACATTATAAACACTCATATCTCAGTCAAATGTTAACCAATCTTCAATATTGATATAGTTTTAGATTTGCCGTTCAATTTTCTATCTAACGGTGTAATTATTCTTAAATAAATCGACTAGTTTTTGAGAAATCGATGTAAACGTTCCAACATTATAAACGATCATATCTCAGTCAAATGTTAACCAATCTTCAATATTGATATAGTTTAAGATTCACCGTTCAATTTTCTATCTAACGGTGTAATTATTCTTAAATTAATCAACTAGTTTTTGAGAAATCGATGTAAACGTACCAACATTATAAACGCTCATGTCTCAGTCAAATGTTAACCAATCTTCAATATTGATATAGTTTTAGATTCGCCGTTCAATTTTCTATCTAACGGTGTAATTATTCTTAAATAAATCGACTAGTTTTTGAGAAATCGATGTAAACGTTCCAACATTATAAACGATCATATCTCAGTCAAATGTTAACCAATCTTCAATATTGATATAGTTTAAGATTCACCGTTCAATTTTCTATCTAACGGTGTAATTATTCTTAAATTAATCAACTAGTTTTTGAGAAATCGATGTAAACGTACCAACATTATAAACGCTCATATCTCATAAAAAAAAAAAAAAAAAAAAAGTTCACCTAACCTAACCGAACCAAACCTACCCTGTTCGCCATTCAATTTCCTATCTAATGGTGTAATTTGTTTCGAGTTATCGATGTAAATGTTCCAACATTATAAACGCTCATATCTCAGTCAAATCTTTACCAATCTTCAATATTGATATAGTTTTAGATTCGTTGTTCAATTTTCTATGTAACGGTGTAATTATTCTTAAATAAATCAACAAGTTTTTGAGAAATCGATGTAAACGTTCCAACATTATAAACGCTCATATCTCAGTCAAATGTTAACCAATCTTCAATATTGATATAGTTTTAGATTTGCCGTTCAATTTTCTATCTAACGGTGTATTTTTTTTAAATAAATCAACTAGTTTTTGAGAAATCGATGTAAACGTTCCAACATTATAAACGCTCATGTCTCAGTCAAATGTTAACTAATCTTCAATATTGATATAGTTTTAGATTCGTTGTTCAATTTTCTATGTAACTGTGTAATTATTCTTAAATAAATCAACTAGTTTTTGAGAAATCGATGTAAACGTTCCAACATTATAAACGCTCATGTCTCAGTCAAATGTTAACCAATCTTCAATATTTATATAGTTTTAGATTTGCCGTTCAATTTTCTATCTGTGTAATTTTTTTTAATAAATCAACTAGTTTTTGAGAAATCGATGTAAACGTACCAACATTATAAACGCTCATATCTCATAAAAAAAAAAAAAAAAAAAAGTTCACCTAACCTAACCGAACCAAACCTACCCTGTTCGCCATTCAATTTCCTATCTAATGGTGTAATTTGTTTCGAGTTATCGATGTAAATGTTCCAACATTATAATTATCTCAGTCAAATGTTTACCAATCTTCAATATTGATATAGTTTTAGATTCGTTGTTCAATTTTCTATGTAACGGTGTAATTATTCTTAAATAAATCAACAAGTTTTTGAGAAATCGATGTAAACGTTCCAACATTATAAACGCTCATATCTCAGTCAAATGTTAACCAATCTTCAATATTGATATAGTTTTAGATTCGCCGTTCAATTTTCTATTTAAGGGTGTAATTATTCTTAAATAAATCGACTAGTTTTTGAGAAATCGATGTAAACGTTCCAACATTATAAACGCTCATATCTCAGTCAAATGTTAACCAATCTTCAATATTGATATAGTTTTAGATTTGCCGTTCAATTTTCTATCTAACTGTGTATTTTTTTTAAATAAATCAACTAGTTTTTGAGAAATCGATGTAAACGTTCCAACATTATAAACGCTCATGTCTCAGTCAAATGTTAACTAATCTTCAATATTGATATAGTTTTAGATTCGTTGTTCAATTTTCTATGTAACTGTGTAATTATTCTTAAATAAATCAACTAGTTTTTGAGAAATCGATGTAAACGTTCCAACATTATAAACGCTCATGTCTCAGTCAAATGTTAACCAATCTTCAATATTTATATAGTTTTAGATTTGCCGTTCAATTTTCTATCTGTGTAATTTTTTTTAATAAATCAACTAGTTTTTGAGAAATCGATGTAAACGTACCAACATTATAAACGCTCATATCTCATAAAAAAAAAAAAAAAAAAAAGTTCACCTAACCTAACCGAACCAAACCTACCCTGTTCGCCATTCAATTTCCTATCTAATGGTGTAATTTGTTTCGAGTTATCGATGTAAATGTTCCAACATTATAATTATCTCAGTCAAATGTTTAC
The DNA here is from genome assembly GCF_905147105.1 of Pieris brassicae. NCBI lineage: Eukaryota > Metazoa > Arthropoda > Insecta > Lepidoptera > Pieridae > Pieris > Pieris brassicae. The sequence continues at coordinate 475,884 of NW_025575867.1, read as the reverse complement.
CAATCTTCAATATTGATATAGTTTTAGATTCGTTGTTCAATTTTCTATGTAACGGTGTAATTATTCTTAAATAAATCAACAAGTTTTTGAGAAATCGATGTAAACGTTCCAACATTATAAACGCTCATATCTCAGTCAAATGTTAACCAATCTTCAATATTGATATAGTTTTAGATTCGCCGTTCAATTTTCTATTTAAGGGTGTAATTTTTTTAAAATAAATCGACTAGTTTTTGAGAAATCGATGTAAACGTTCCAACATTATAAACGCTCATATCTCATTAAAAAAAAAAAAAAAAAAAAAGTTCACCTAACCTAACCGAACCAAATCTACCCTGTTCGACATTCAATTTCCTATCTAATGGTGTAATTTGTTTCGAGTTATCGATGTAAATGTTCCAACATTATAAACGCTCATATCTCAGTCAAATGTTAACCAATCTTCAATATTGATATAGTTTAAGATTCACCGTTCAATTTTCTATCTAACTGTGTAATTTTTTTTAATAAATCAACTAGTTTTTGAGAAATCGATGTAAACGTACCAACATTATAAACGCTCATATCTCAGTCAAATGTTAACCAATCTTCAATATTGATATAGTTTTAGATTCGCCGTTCAATTTTCTATTTAAGGGTGTAATTATTCTTAAATAAATCGACTAGTTTTTGAGAAATCGATGTAAACGTTCCAACATTATAAACGATCATATCTCAGTCAAATGTTAACCAATCTTCAATATTGATATAGTTTAAGATTCACCGTTCAATTTTCTATCTAACGGTGTAATTATTCTTAAATTAATCAACTAGTTTTTGAGAAATCGATGTAAACGTACCAACATTATAAACGCTCATATCTCATAAAAAAAAAAAAAAAAAAAAAGTTCACCTAACCTAACCGAACCAAACCTACCCTGTTCGCCATTCAATTTCCTATCTAATGGTGTAATTTGTTTCGAGTTATCGATGTAAATGTTCCAACATTATAAACGCTCATATCTCAGTCAAATCTTTACCAATCTTCAATATTGATATAGTTTTAGATTCGTTGTTCAATTTTCTATGTAACGGTGTAATTATTCTTAAATAAATCAACAAGTTTTTGAGAAATCGATGTAAACGTTCCAACATTATAAACGCTCATATCTCAGTCAAATGTTAACCAATCTTCAATATTGATATAGTTTTAGATTTGCCGTTCAATTTTCTATCTAACGGTGTAATTATTCTTAAATAAATCGACTAGTTTTTGAGAAATCGATGTAAACGTTCCAACATTATAAACGATCATATCTCAGTCAAATGTTAACCAATCTTCAATATTGATATAGTTTAAGATTCACCGTTCAATTTTCTATCTAACGGTGTAATTATTCTTAAATTAATCAACTAGTTTTTGAGAAATCGATGTAAACGTACCAACATTATAAACGCTCATATCTCATAAAAAAAAAAAAAAAAAAAAAGTTCACCTAACCTAACCGAACCAAACCTACCCTGTTCGCCATTCAATTTCCTATCTAATGGTGTAATTTGTTTCGAGTTATCGATGTAAATGTTCCAACATTATAAACGCTCATATCTCAGTCAAATCTTTACCAATCTTCAATATTGATATAGTTTTAGATTCGTTGTTCAATTTTCTATGTAACGGTGTATTTTTTTTAAATAAATCAACTAGTTTTTGAGAAATCGATGTAAACGTTCCAACATTATAAACGCTCATGTCTCAGTCAAATGTTAACTAATCTTCAATATTGATATAGTTTTAGATTCGTTGTTCAATTTTCTATGTAACTGTGTAATTATTCTTAAATAAATCAACAAGTTTTTGAGAAATCGATGTAAACGTTCCAACATTATAAACGCTCATATCTCAGTCAAATGTTAACCAATCTTCAATATTTATATAGTTTTAGATTTGCCGTTCAATTTTCTATCTGTGTAATTTTTTTTAATAAATCAACTAGTTTTTGAGAAATCGATGTAAACGTACCAACATTATAAACGCTCATATCTCATAAAAAAAAAAAAAAAAAAAGTTCACCTAACCTAACCGAACCAAACCTACCCTGTTCGCCATTCAATTTCCTATCTAATGGTGTAATTTGTTTCGAGTTATCGATGTAAATGTTCCAACATTATAATTATCTCAGTCAAATGTTTACCAATCTTCAATATTGATATAGTTTTAGATTCGTTGTTCAATTTTCTATGTAACGGTGTAATTATTCTTAAATAAATCAACAAGTTTTTGAGAAATCGATGTAAACGTTCCAACATTATAAACGCTCATATCTCAGTCAAATGTTAACCAATCTTCAATATTGATATAGTTTTAGATTCGCCGTTCAATTTTCTATTTAAGGGTGTAATTATTCTTAAATAAATCGACTAGTTTTTGAGAAATCGATGTAAACGTTCCAACATTATAAACGCTCATATCTCAGTCAAATGTTAACCAATCTTCAATATTGATATAGTTTTAGATTTGCCGTTCAATTTTCTATCTAACTGTGTATTTTTTTTAAATAAATCAACTAGTTTTTGAGAAATCGATGTAAACGTTCCAACATTATAAACGCTCATATCTCAGTCAAATGTTAACCAATCTTCAATATTGATATAGTTTTAGATTCGTTGTTCAATTTTCTATGTAACTGTGTAATTATTCTTAAATAAATCAACTAGTTTTTGAGAAATCGATGTAAACGTTCCAACATTATAAACGCTCATGTCTCAGTCAAATGTTAACCAATCTTCAATATTTATATAGTTTTAGATTTGCCGTTCAATTTTCTATCTGTGTAATTTTTTTAAATAAATCAACTAGTTTTTGAGAAATCGAGGTAAACGTACCAACATTATAAACGCCCATACCTCATAAAAAAAAAAAAAAAAAAAAGTTCACCTAACCTAACCGAACCAAACCTACCCTGTTCGCCATTCAATTTCCTATCTAATGGTGTAATTTGTTTCGAGTTATCGATGTAAATGTTCCAACATTATAATTATCTCAGTCAAATGTTTACCAATCTTCAATATTGATATAGTTTTAGATTCGTTGTTCAATTTTCTATGTAACGGTGTAATTATTCTTAAATAAATCAACAAGTTTTTGAGAAATCGATGTAAACGTTCCAACATTATAAACGCTCATATCTCAGTCAAATGTTAACCAATCTTCAATATTGATATAGTTTTAGATTCGCCGTTCAATTTTCTATTTAAGGGTGTAATTTTTTTAAAATAAATCGACTAGTTTTTGAGAAATCGATGTAAACGTTCCAACATTATAAACGCTCATATCTCATTAAAAAAAAAAAAAAAAAAAAAGTTCACCTAACCTAACCGAACCAAATCTACCCTGTTCGACATTCAATTTCCTATCTAATGGTGTAATTTGTTTCGAGTTATCGATGTAAATGTTCCAACATTATAAACGCTCATATCTCAGTCAAATGTTAACCAATCTTCAATATTGATATAGTTTTAGATTTGCCGTTCAATTTTCTATCTAACGGTGTAATTATTCTTAAATAAATTGACTAGTTTTTGAGAAATCGATGTAAACGTTCCAACATTATAAACACTCATATCTCAGTCAAATGTTAACCAATCTTCAATATTGATATAGTTTTAGATTTGCCGTTCAATTTTCTATCTAACGGTGTAATTATTCTTAAATAAATCGACTAGTTTTTGAGAAATCGATGTAAACGTTCCAACAATATAAACGATCATATCTCAGTCAAATGTTAACCAATCTTCAATATTGATATAGTTTAAGATTCACCGTTCAATTTTCTATCTAACGGTGTAATTATTCTTAAATTAATCAACTAGTTTTTGAGAAATCGATGTAAACGTACCAACATTATAAACGCTCATATCTCATAAAAAAAAAAAAAAAAAAAAAGTTCACCTAACCTAACCGAACCAAACCTACCCTGTTCGCCATTCAATTTCCTATCTAATGGTGTAATTTGTTTCGAGTTATCGATGTAAATGTTCCAACATTATAAACGCTCATATCTCAGTCAAATCTTTACCAATCTTCAATATTGATATAGTTTTAGATTCGTTGTTCAATTTTCTATGTAACGGTGTAATTATTCTTAAATAAATCAACAAGTTTTTGAGAAATCGATGTAAACGTTCCAACATTATAAACGCTCATATCTCAGTCAAATGTTAACCAATCTTCAATATTGATATAGTTTTAGATTTGCCGTTCAATTTTCTATCTAACGGTGTAATTATTCTTAAATAAATCGACTAGTTTTTGAGAAATCGATGTAAACGTTCCAACATTATAAACGATCATATCTCAGTCAAATGTTAACCAATCTTCAATATTGATATAGTTTAAGATTCACCGTTCAATTTTCTATCTAACGGTGTAATTATTCTTAAATTAATCAACTAGTTTTTGAGAAATCGATGTAAACGTACCAACATTATAAACGCTCATATCTCATAAAAAAAAAAAAAAAAAAAAAGTTCACCTAACCTAACCGAACCAAACCTACCCTGTTCGCCATTCAATTTCCTATCTAATGGTGTAATTTGTTTCGAGTTATCGATGTAAATGTTCCAACATTATAAACGCTCATATCTCAGTCAAATCTTTACCAATCTTCAATATTGATATAGTTTTAGATTCGTTGTTCAATTTTCTATGTAACGGTGTAATTATTCTTAAATAAATCAACAAGTTTTTGAGAAATCGATGTAAACGTTCCAACATTATAAACGCTCATATCTCAGTCAAATGTTAACCAATCTTCAATATTGATATAGTTTTAGATTTGCCGTTCAATTTTCTATCTAACGGTGTATTTTTTTTAAATAAATCAACTAGTTTTTGAGAAATCGATGTAAACGTTCCAACATTATAAACGCTCATGTCTCAGTCAAATGTTAACTAATCTTCAATATTGATATAGTTTTAGATTCGTTGTTCAATTTTCTATGTAACTGTGTAATTATTCTTAAATAAATCAACTAGTTTTTGAGAAATCGATGTAAACGTTCCAACATTATAAACGCTCATGTCTCAGTCAAATGTTAACCAATCTTCAATATTTATATAGTTTTAGATTTGCCGTTCAATTTTCTATCTAACAGTGTAATTATTCTTAAATAAATCGACTAGTTTTTGAGTAATCAATGTAAATGTTCCAACATTATAAACGCTCATGTCTCAGTCAAATGTTAACCAATCTTCAATATTGATATAGTTTTAGATTCGTTGTTCAATTTTCTATGTAACTGTGTAATTATTCTTAAATAAATCAACTAGTTTTTGAGAAATCGATGTAAACGTTCCAACATTATAAACGCTCATGTCTCAGTCAAATGTTAACCAATCTTCAATATTTATATAGTTTTAGATTTGCCGTTCAATTTTCTATCTAACAGTGTAATTATTCTTAAATAAATCGACTAGTTTTTGAGTAATCAATGTAAATGTTCCAACATTATAAACGCTCATGTCTCAGTCAAATATTAACCAATCTTCAATATTTATATAGTTTTAGATTTGCCGTTCAATTTTCTATGTAACGGTGTAATTATTCTTAAATAAATCAACAAGTTTTTGAGAAATCGATGTAAACGTTCCAACATTATAAACGCTCATATCTCAGTCAAATATTAACCAATCTTCAATATTGATATAGTTTTAGATTTGCCGTTCAATTTTCTATCTAACGGTGTAATTATTCTTAAATAAATCGACTAGTTTTTGAGAAATCGATGTAAACGTTCCAACATTATAAACGCTCATATCTCAGTCAAAATTTAACCAATCTTCAATATAGATATAGTTTTAGATTCGCCGTTCAATTTTCTATCTAACAGTGTAATTTTTTTAAATAAATCAACTAGTTTTTGAGAAATCGATGTAAACGTTCCAACATTATAAACGCTCATATCTCAGTCAAATATTAACCAATCTTCAATATTTATATAGTTTTAGATTTGCCGTTCAATTTTCTATTTAAGGGTGTAATTATTCTTAAATAAATCGACTAGTTTTTGAGAAATCGATGTAAACGTTCCAACATTATAAACGCTCATATCTCAGTCAAATGTTAACCAATCTTCAATATTGATATAGTTTTAGATTTGCCGTTCAATTTTCTATCTAACTGTGTATTTTTTTTAAATAAATCAACTAGTTTTTGAGAAATCGATGTAAACGTTCCAACATTATAAACGCTCATGTCTCAGTCAAATGTTAACTAATCTTCAATATTGATATAGTTTTAGATTCGTTGTTCAATTTTCTATGTAACTGTGTAATTATTCTTAAATAAATCAACTAGTTTTTGAGAAATCGATGTAAACGTTCCAACATTATAAACGCTCATGTCTCAGTCAAATGTTAACCAATCTTCAATATTTATATAGTTTTAGATTTGCCGTTCAATTTTCTATCTGTGTAATTTTTTTTAATAAATCAACTAGTTTTTGAGAAATCGATGTAAACGTACCAACATTATAAACGCTCATATCTCATAAAAAAAAAAAAAAAAAAAAGTTCACCTAACCTAACCGAACCAAACCTACCCTGTTCGCCATTCAATTTCCTATCTAATGGTGTAATTTGTTTCGAGTTATCGATGTAAATGTTCCAACATTATAATTATCTCAGTCAAATGTTTACCAATCTTCAATATTGATATAGTTTTAGATTCGTTGTTCAATTTTCTATGTAACGGTGTAATTATTCTTAAATAAATCAACAAGTTTTTGAGAAATCGATGTAAACGTTCCAACATTATAAACGCTCATATCTCAGTCAAATGTTAACCAATCTTCAATATTGATATAGTTTTAGATTTGCCGTTCAATTTTCTATCTAACGGTGTAATTATTCTTAAATAAATCGACTAGTTTTTGAGAAATCGATGTAAACGTTCCAACATTATAAACGATCATATCTCAGTCAAATGTTAACCAATCTTCAATATTGATATAGTTTTAGATTTGCCGTTCAATTTTCTATCTAACGGTGTAATTATTCTTAAATAAATCGACTAGTTTTTGAGAAATCGATGTAAACGTTCCAACATTATAAACGCTCATATCTCAGTCAAAATTTAACCAATCTTCAATATAGATATAGTTTTAGATTCGCCGTTCAATTTTCTATCTAACTGTGTAATTTTTTTAAATAAATCAACTAGTTTTTGAGAAATCGATGTAAACGTTCCAACATTATAAACGCTCATATCTCAGTCAAATATTAACCAATCTTCAATATTTATATAGTTTTAGATTTGCCGTTCAATTTTCTATCTAACGGTGTAATTATTCTTAAATAAATCGACTAGTTTTTGAGAAATCGATGTAAACGTTCCAACATTATAAACGCTCATGTCTCAGTCAAATGTTAACCAATCTTCAATATTTATATCAATTTTCTATCTAACGGTGTAATAATTCTTAAATAAATCAACTAGTTTTTGAGAAATCGATGTAAACGTTCCAACATTATAAACGCTCATGTCTCAGTCAAATGTTAACCAATCTTCAATATTTATATAGTTTTAGATTTGCCGTTCAATTTTCTATCTAACAGTGTAATTATTCTTAAATAAATCGACTAGTTTTTGAGTAATCAATGTAAATGTTCCAACATTATAAACGCTCATGTCTCAGTCAAATGTTAACCAATCTTCAATATTGATATAGTTTTAGATTCGTTGTTCAATTTTCTATGTAACTGTGTAATTATTCTTAAATAAATCAACTAGTTTTTGAGAAATCGATGTAAACGTTCCAACATTATAAACGCTCATGTCTCAGTCAAATGTTAACCAATCTTCAATATTTATATAGTTTTAGATTTGCCGTTCAATTTTCTATCTAACAGTGTAATTATTCTTAAATAAATCGACTAGTTTTTGAGTAATCAATGTAAATGTTCCAACATTATAAACGCTCATGTCTCAGTCAAATATTAACCAATCTTCAATATTTATATAGTTTTAGATTTGCCGTTCAATTTTCTATGTAACGGTGTAATTATTCTTAAATAAATCAACAAGTTTTTGAGAAATCGATGTAAACGTTCCAACATTATAAACGCTCATATCTCAGTCAAATATTAACCAATCTTCAATATTGATATAGTTTTAGATTTGCCGTTCAATTTTCTATCTAACGGTGTAATTATTCTTAAATAAATCGACTAGTTTTTGAGAAATCGATGTAAACGTTCCAACATTATAAACGCTCATATCTCAGTCAAAATTTAACCAATCTTCAATATAGATATAGTTTTAGATTCGCCGTTCAATTTTCTATCTAACGGTGTAATTTTTTTAAATAAATCAACTAGTTTTTGAGAAATCGATGTAAACGTTCCAACATTATAAACGCTCATATCTCAGTCAAATATTAACCAATCTTCAATATTTATATAGTTTTAGATTTGCCGTTCAATTTTCTATTTAAGGGTGTAATTATTCTTAAATAAATCGACTAGTTTTTGAGAAATCGATGTAAACGTTCCAACATTATAAACGCTCATATCTCAGTCAAATGTTAACCAATCTTCAATATTGATATAGTTTTAGATTTGCCGTTCAATTTTCTATCTAACTGTGTATTTTTTTTAAATAAATCAACTAGTTTTTGAGAAATCGATGTAAACGTTCCAACATTATAAACGCTCATGTCTCAGTCAAATGTTAACTAATCTTCAATATTGATATAGTTTTAGATTCGTTGTTCAATTTTCTATGTAACTGTGTAATTATTCTTAAATAAATCAACTAGTTTTTGAGAAATCGATGTAAACGTTCCAACATTATAAACGCTCATGTCTCAGTCAAATGTTAACCAATCTTCAATATTTATATAGTTTTAGATTTGCCGTTCAATTTTCTATCTGTGTAATTTTTTTTAATAAATCAACTAGTTTTTGAGAAATCGATGTAAACGTACCAACATTATAAACGCTCATATCTCATAAAAAAAAAAAAAAAAAAAAGTTCACCTAACCTAACCGAACCAAACCTACCCTGTTCGCCATTCAATTTCCTATCTAATGGTGTAATTTGTTTCGAGTTATCGATGTAAATGTTCCAACATTATAATTATCTCAGTCAAATGTTTACCAATCTTCAATATTGATATAGTTTTAGATTCGTTGTTCAATTTTCTATGTAACGGTGTAATTATTCTTAAATAAATCAACAAGTTTTTGAGAAATCGATGTAAACGTTCCAACATTATAAACGCTCATATCTCAGTCAAATGTTAACCAATCTTCAATATTGATATAGTTTTAGATTCGCCGTTCAATTTTCTATTTAAGGGTGTAATTTTTTTAAAATAAATCGACTAGTTTTTGAGAAATCGATGTAAACGTTCCAACATTATAAACGCTCATATCTCATTAAAAAAAAAAAAAAAAAAAAAGTTCACCTAACCTAACCGAACCAAATCTACCCTGTTCGACATTCAATTTCCTATCTAATGGTGTAATTTGTTTCGAGTTATCGATGTAAATGTTCCAACATTATAAACGCTCATATCTCAGTCAAATGTTAACCAATCTTCAATATTGATATAGTTTTAGATTTGCCGTTCAATTTTCTATCTAACGGTGTAATTATTCTTAAATAAATTGACTAGTTTTTGAGAAATCGATGTAAACGTTCCAACATTATAAACACTCATATCTCAGTCAAATGTTAACCAATCTTCAATATTGATATAGTTTTAGATTTGCCGTTCAATTTTCTATCTAACGGTGTAATTATTCTTAAATAAATCGACTAGTTTTTGAGAAATCGATGTAAACGTTCCAACAATATAAACGATCATATCTCAGTCAAATGTTAACCAATCTTCAATATTGATATAGTTTAAGATTCACCGTTCAATTTTCTATCTAACGGTGTAATTATTCTTAAATTAATCAACTAGTTTTTGAGAAATCGATGTAAACGTACCAACATTATAAACGCTCATATCTCATAAAAAAAAAAAAAAAAAAAAGTTCACCTAACCTAACCGAACCAAACCTACCCTGTTCGCCATTCAATTTCCTATCTAATGGTGTAATTTGTTTCGAGTTATCGATGTAAATGTTCCAACATTATAAACGCTCATATCTCAGTCAAATCTTTACCAATCTTCAATATTGATATAGTTTTAGATTCGTTGTTCAATTTTCTATGTAACGGTGTAATTATTCTTAAATAAATCAACAAGTTTTTGAGAAATCGATGTAAACGTTCCAACATTATAAACGCTCATATCTCAGTCAAATGTTAACCAATCTTCAATATTGATATAGTTTTAGATTTGCCGTTCAATTTTCTATCTAACGGTGTAATTATTCTTAAATAAATCGACTAGTTTTTGAGAAATCGATGTAAACGTTCCAACATTATAAACGATCATATCTCAGTCAAATGTTAACCAATCTTCAATATTGATATAGTTTAAGATTCACCGTTCAATTTTCTATCTAACGGTGTAATTATTCTTAAATTAATCAACTAGTTTTTGAGAAATCGATGTAAACGTACCAACATTATAAACGCTCATATCTCATAAAAAAAAAAAAAAAAAAAAAGTTCACCTAACCTAACCGAACCAAACCTACCCTGTTCGCCATTCAATTTCCTATCTAATGGTGTAATTTGTTTCGAGTTATCGATGTAAATGTTCCAACATTATAAACGCTCATATCTCAGTCAAATCTTTACCAATCTTCAATATTGATATAGTTTTAGATTCGTTGTTCAATTTTCTATGTAACGGTGTAATTATTCTTAAATAAATCAACAAGTTTTTGAGAAATCGATGTAAACGTTCCAACATTATAAACGCTCATATCTCAGTCAAATGTTAACCAATCTTCAATATTGATATAGTTTTAGATTTGCCGTTCAATTTTCTATCTAACGGTGTATTTTTTTTAAATAAATCAACTAGTTTTTGAGAAATCGATGTAAACGTTCCAACATTATAAACGCTCATGTCTCAGTCAAATGTTAACTAATCTTCAATATTGATATAGTTTTAGATTCGTTGTTCAATTTTCTATGTAACTGTGTAATTATTCTTAAATAAATCAACTAGTTTTTGAGAAATCGATGTAAACGTTCCAACATTATAAACGCTCATGTCTCAGTCAAATGTTAACCAATCTTCAATATTTATATAGTTTTAGATTTGCCGTTCAATTTTCTAACTAACAGTGTAATTATTCTTAAATAAATCGACTAGTTTTTGAGTAATCAATGTAAATGTTCCAACATTATAAACGCTCATGTCTCAGTCAAATGTTAACCAATCTTCAATATTGATATAGTTTTAGATTCGTTGTTCAATTTTCTATGTAACGGTGTAATTATTCTTAAATAAATCAACAAGTTTTTGAGAAATCGATGTAAACGTTCCAACATTATAAACGCTCATATCTCAGTCAAATGTTAACCAATCTTCAATATTGATATAGTTTTAGATTTGCCGTTCAATTTTCTATCTAACGGTGTAATTATTCTTAAATAAATCGACTAGTTTTTGAGAAATCGATGTAAACGTTCCAACATTATAAACGCTCATATCTCAGTCAAATATTAACCAATCTTCAATATTTATATAGTTTTAGATTTGCCGTTCAATTTTCTATCTAACGGTGTAATTATTCTTAAATAAATCGACTAGTTTTTGAGAAATCGATGTAAACGTTCCAACATTATAAACGATCATATCTCAGTCAAAATTTAGCCAATCTTCAATATAGATATAGTTTTAGATTCGCCGTTCAATTTTCTATCTAACTGTGTAATTTTTTTAAATAAATCAACTAGTTTTTGAGAAATCGATGTAAACGTTCCAACATTATAAACGCTCATATCTCAGTCAAATATTAACCAATCTTCAATATTGATATAGTTTTAGATTTGCCGTTCAATTTTCTATCTAACGGTGTAATTATTCTTAAATAAATCGACTAGTTTTTGAGAAATCGATGTAAACGTTCCAACATTATAAACGCTCATATCTCAGTCAAAATTTAACCAATCTTCAATATAGATATAGTTTTAGATTCGCCGTTCAATTTTCTATCTAACTGTGTAATTTTTTTAAATAAATCAACTAGTTTTTGAGAAATCGATGTAAACGTTCCAACATTATAAACGCTCATATCTCAGTCAAATATTAACCAATCTTCAATATTTATATAGTTTTAGATTTGCCGTTCAATTTTCTATCTAACGGTGTAATTATTCTTAAATAAATCGACTAGTTTTTGAGAAATCGATGTAAACGTTCCAACATTATAAACGCTCATATCTCAGTCAAATGTTAACCAATCTTCAATATTTATATAGTTTTAGATTTGCCGTTCAATTTTCTATCTAACGGTGTAATTATTCTTAAATAAATCGACTAGTTTTTGAGTAATCCATGTAAATGTTCCAACATTATAAACGCTCATGTCTCAGTCAAATGTTAACCAATCTTCAATATTGATATAGTTTTAGATTCGTTGTTCAATTTTCTATGTAACGGTGTAATTATTCTTAAATAAATCAACAAGTTTTTGAGAAATCGATGTAAACGTTCCAACATTATAAACGCTCATATCTCAGTCAAATGTTAACCAATCTTCAATATTGATATAGTTTTAGATTTGCCGTTCAATTTTCTATCTAACGGTGTAATTATTCTTAAATAAATCGACTAGTTTTTGAGAAATCGATGTAAACGTTCCAACATTATAAACGATCATATCTCAGTCAAATGTTAACCAATCTTCAATATTGATATAGTTTAAGATTCACCGTTCAATTTTCTATCTAACTGTGTAATTTTTTTTAATAAATCAACTAGTTTTTGAGAAATCGATGTAAACGTACCAACATTATAAACGCTCATATCTCATAAAAAAAAAAAAAAAAAAGTTCACCTAACCTAACCGAACCAAACCTACCCTGTTCGCCATTCAATTTCCTATCTAATGGTGTAATTTGTTTCGAGTTATCGATGTAAATGTTCCAACATTATAAACGCTCATATCTCAGTCAAATGTTTACCAATCTTCAATATTGATATAGTTTTAGATTCGTTGTTCAATTTTCTATGTAACGGTGTAATTATTCTTAAATAAATCAACAAGTTTTTGAGAAATCGATGTAAACGTTCCAACATTATAAACGCTCATATCTCAGTCAAATGTTAACCAATCTTCAATATTGATATAGTTTTAGATTCGTTGTTCAATTTTCTATGTAACGGTGTAATTATTCTTAAATAAATCAACAAGTTTTTGAGAAATCGATGTAAACGTTCCAACATTATAAACGCTCATATCTCAGTCAAATGTTAACCAATCTTCAATATTGATATAGTTTTAGATTTGCCGTTCAATTTTCTATCTAACGGTGTAATTATTCTTAAATAAATTTACTAGTTTTTGAGAAATCGATGTAAACGTTCCAACATTATAAACGATCATATCTCAGTCAAAATTTAACCAATCTTCAATATAGATATAGTTTTAGATTCGCCGTTCAATTTTCTATCTAACTGTGTAATTTTTTTAAATAAATCAACTAGTTTTTGAGAAATCGATGTAAACGTTCCAACATTATAAACGCTCATATCTCAGTCAAATATTAACCAATCTTCAATATTGATATAGTTTTAGATTTGCCGTTCAATTTTCTATCTAACGGTGTAATTATTCTTAAATAAATCGACTAGTTTTTGAGAAATCGATGTAAACGTTCCAACATTATAAACGCTCATATCTCAGTCAAAATTTAACCAATCTTCAATATAGATATAGTTTTAGATTCGCCGTTCAATTTTCTATCTAACTGTGTAATTTTTTTAAATAAATCAACTAGTTTTTGAGAAATCGATGTAAACGTTCCAACATTATAAACGCTCATATCTCAGTCAAATGTTAACCAATCTTCAATATTTATATAGTTTTAGATTTGCCGTTCAATTTTCTATGTAACGGTGTAATTATTCTTAAATAAATCAACAAGTTTTTGAGAAATCGATGTAAACGTTCCAACATTATAAACGCTCATATCTCAGTCAAATATTAACCAATCTTCAATATTGATATAGTTTTAGATTTGCCGTTCAATTTTCTATCTAACGGTGTAATTATTCTTAAATAAATCGACTAGTTTTTGAGAAATCGATGTAAACGTTCCAACATTATAAACGCTCATATCTCAGTCAAAATTTAACCAATCTTCAATATAGATATAGTTTTAGATTCGCCGTTCAATTTTCTATCTAACGGTGTAATTTTTTTAAATAAATCAACTAGTTTTTGAGAAATCGATGTAAACGTTCCAACATTATAAACGCTCATATCTCAGTCAAATATTAACCAATCTTCAATATTTATATAGTTTTAGATTTGCCGTTCAATTTTCTATGTAACGGTGTAATTATTCTTAAATAAATCAACAAGTTTTTGAGAAATCGATGTAAACGTTCCAACATTATAAACGCTCATATCTCAGTCAAATGTTAACCAATCTTCAATATTGATATAGTTTTAGATTTGCCGTTCAATTTTCTATCTAACGGTGTAATTATTCTTAAATAAATTTACTAGTTTTTGAGAAATCGATGTAAACGTTCCAACATTATAAACGATCATATCTCAGTCAAAATTTAACCAATCTTCAATATAGATATAGTTTTAGATTCGCCGTTCAATTTTCTATCTAACTGTGTAATTTTTTTAAATAAATCAACTAGTTTTTGAGAAATCGATGTAAACGTTCCAACATTATAAACGCTCATATCTCAGTCAAATATTAACCAATCTTCAATATTGATATAGTTTTAGATTTGCCGTTCAATTTTCTATCTAACGGTGTAATTATTCTTAAATAAATCGACTAGTTTTTGAGAAATCGATGTAAACGTTCCAACATTATAAACGCTCATATCTCAGTCAAAATTTAACCAATCTTCAATATAGATATAGTTTTAGATTAGCCGTTCAATTTTCTATCTAACGGTGTAATTATTCTTAAATAAATCGACTAGTTTTTGAGAAATCGATGTAAACGTTCCAACATTATAAACGCTCATATCTCAGTCAAATGTTAACCAATCTTCAATATTTATATAGTTTTAGATTTGCCGTTCAATTTTCTATCTAACGGTGTAATTATTCTTAAATAAATCGACTAGTTTTTGAGAAATCGATGTAAACGTTCCAACATTATAAACGATCATATCTCAGTCAAATGTTAACCAATCTTCAATATTGATATAGTTTAAGATTCACCGTTCAATTTTCTATCTAACTGTGTAATTTTTTTTAATAAATCAACTAGTTTTTGAGAAATCGATGTAAACGTACCAACATTATAAACGCTCATATCTCATAAAAAAAAAAAAAAAAAAGTTCACCTAACCTAACCGAACCAAACCTACCCTGTTCGCCATTCAATTTCCTATCTAATGGTGTAATTTGTTTCGAGTTATCGATGTAAATGTTCCAACATTATAAACGCTCATATCTCAGTCAAATGTTTACCAATCTTCAATATTGATATAGTTTTAGATTCGTTGTTCAATTTTCTATGTAACGGTGTAATTATTCTTAAATAAATCAACAAGTTTTTGAGAAATCGATGTAAACGTTCCAACATTATAAACGCTCATATCTCAGTCAAATGTTAACCAATCTTCAATATTGATATAGTTTTAGATTCGTTGTTCAATTTTCTATGTAACGGTGTAATTATTCTTAAATAAATCAACAAGTTTTTGAGAAATCGATGTAAACGTTCCAACATTATAAACGCTCATATCTCAGTCAAATGTTAACCAATCTTCAATATTGATATAGTTTTAGATTTGCCGTTCAATTTTCTATCTAACGGTGTAATTATTCTTAAATAAATTTACTAGTTTTTGAGAAATCGATGTAAACGTTCCAACATTATAAACGATCATATCTCAGTCAAAATTTAACCAATCTTCAATATAGATATAGTTTTAGATTCGCCGTTCAATTTTCTATCTAACTGTGTAATTTTTTTAAATAAATCAACTAGTTTTTGAGAAATCGATGTAAACGTTCCAACATTATAAACGCTCATATCTCAGTCAAATATTAACCAATCTTCAATATTGATATAGTTTTAGATTTGCCGTTCAATTTTCTATCTAACGGTGTAATTATTCTTAAATAAATCGACTAGTTTTTGAGAAATCGATGTAAACGTTCCAACATTATAAACGCTCATATCTCAGTCAAAATTTAACCAATCTTCAATATAGATATAGTTTTAGATTCGCCGTTCAATTTTCTATCTAACTGTGTAATTTTTTTAAATAAATCAACTAGTTTTTGAGTAATCGATGTAAACGTTTCAACATTATAAACGCTCATATCTCAGTCAAATGTTAACCAATCTTCAATATTGATATAGTTTTAGATTTGCCGTTCAATTTTCTATGTAACGGTGTAATTATTCTTAAATAAATCAACTAGTTTTTGAGAAATCGATGTAAACGTTCCAACATTATAAACGCTCATATCTCAGTCAAATATTAACCAATCTTCAATATTGATATAGTTTTAGATTTGCCGTTCAATTTTCTATCTAACGGTGTAATTATTCTTAAATAAATCGACTAGTTTTTGAGAAATCGATGTAAACGTTCCAACATTATAAACGCTCATATCTCAGTCAAAATTTAACCAATCTTCAATATAGATATAGTTTTAGATTCGCCGTTCAATTTTCTATCTAACGGTGTAATTTTTTTAAATAAATCGACTAGTTTTTGAGAAATCGATGTAAACGTTCCAACATTATAAACGCTCATATCTCAGTCAAATATTAACCAATCTTCAATATTGATATAGTTTTAGATTTGCCGTTCAATTTTCTATGTAACGGTGTAATTATTCTTAAATAAATCAACAAGTTTTTGAGAAATCGATGTAAACGTTCCAACATTATAAACGCTCATATCTCAGTCAAATGTTAACCAATCTTCAATATTGATATAGTTTTAGATTCGTTGTTCAATTTTCTATCTAACGGTGTAATTATTCTTAAATAAATTTACTAGTTTTTGAGAAATCGATGTAAACGTTCCAACATTATAAACGATCATATCTCAGTCAAAATTTAACCAATCTTCAATATAGATATAGTTTTAGATTCGCCGTTCAATTTTCTATCTAACTGTGTAATTTTTTTAAATAAATCAACTAGTTTTTGAGAAATCGATGTAAACGTTCCAACATTATAAACGATCATATCTCAGTCAAAATTTAACCAATCTTCAATATAGATATAGTTTTAGATTCGCCGTTCAATTTTCTATCTAACTGTGTAATTTTTTTAAATAAATCAACTAGTTTTTGAGAAATCGATGTAAACGTTCCAACATTATAAACGCTCATATCTCAGTCAAATATTAACCAATCTTCAATATTTATATAGTTTTAGATTTGCCGTTCAATTTTCTATGTAACGGTGTAATTATTCTTAAATAAATCAACAAGTTTTTGAGAAATCGATGTAAACGTTCCAACATTATAAACGCTCATATCTCAGTCAAATATTAACCAATCTTCAATATTGATATAGTTTTAGATTTGCCGTTCAATTTTCTATCTAACGGTGTAATTATTCTTAAATAAATCGACTAGTTTTTGAGAAATCGATGTAAACGTTCCAACATTATAAACGCTCATATCTCAGTCAAAATTTAACCAATCTTCAATATAGATATAGTTTTAGATTCGCCGTTCAATTTTCTATCTAACGGTGTAATTTTTTTAAATAAATCAACTAGTTTTTGAGAAATCGATGTAAACGTTCCAACATTATAAACGCTCATATCTCAGTCAAATATTAACCATTCTTCAATATTTATATAGTTTTAGATTTGCCGTTCAATTTTCTATGTAACGGTGTAATTATTCTTAAATAAATCAACAAGTTTTTGAGAAATCGATGTAAACGTTCCAACATTATAAACGCTCATATCTCAGTCAAATGTTAACCAATCTTCAATATTGATATAGTTTTAGATTTGCCGTTCAATTTTCTATCTAACGGTGTAATTATTCTTAAATAAATCGACTAGTTTTTGAGAAATCGATGTAAACGTTCCAACATTATAAACGCTCATATCTCAGTCAAAATTTAACCAATCTTCAATATAGATATAGTTTTAGATTCGCCGTTCAATTTTCTATCTAACGGTGTAATTTTTTTAAATAAATCAACTAGTTTTTGAGAAATCGATGTAAACGTTCCAACATTATAAACGCTCATATCTCAGTCAAATATTAACCAATCTTCAATATTTATATAGTTTTAGATTTGCCGTTCAATTTTCTATGTAACGGTGTAATTATTCTTAAATAAATCAACAAGTTTTTGAGAAATCGATGTAAACGTTCCAACATTATAAACGCTCATATCTCAGTCAAATGTTAACCAATCTTCAATATTGATATAGTTTTAGATTTGCCGTTCAATTTTCTATCTAACGGTGTAATTATTCTTAAATAAATTTACTAGTTTTTGAGAAATCGATGTAAACGTTCCAACATTATAAACGATCATATCTCAGTCAAAATTTAACCAATCTTCAATATAGATATAGTTTTAGATTCGCCGTTCAATTTTCTATCTAACTGTGTAATTTTTTTAAATAAATCAACTAGTTTTTGAGAAATCGATGTAAACGTTCCAACATTATAAACGATCATATCTCAGTCAAAATTTAACCAATCTTCAATATAGATATAGTTTTAGATTCGCCGTTCAATTTTCTATCTAACTGTGTAATTTTTTTAAATAAATCAACTAGTTTTTGAGAAATCGATGTAAACGTTCCAACATTATAAACGCTCATATCTCAGTCAAATATTAACCAATCTTCAATATTTATATAGTTTTAGATTTGCCGTTCAATTTTCTATGTAACGGTGTAATTATTCTTAAATAAATCAACAAGTTTTTGAGAAATCGATGTAAACGTTCCAACATTATAAACGCTCATATCTCAGTCAAATATTAACCAATCTTCAATATTGATATAGTTTTAGATTTGCCGTTCAATTTTCTATCTAACGGTGTAATTATTCTTAAATAAATCGACTAGTTTTTGAGAAATCGATGTAAACGTTCCAACATTATAAACGCTCATATCTCAGTCAAAATTTAACCAATCTTCAATATAGATATAGTTTTAGATTCGCCGTTCAATTTTCTATCTAACGGTGTAATTTTTTTAAATAAATCAACTAGTTTTTGAGAAATCGATGTAAACGTTCCAACATTATAAACGCTCATATCTCAGTCAAATATTAACCATTCTTCAATATTTATATAGTTTTAGATTTGCCGTTCAATTTTCTATGTAACGGTGTAATTATTCTTAAATAAATCAACAAGTTTTTGAGAAATCGATGTAAACGTTCCAACATTATAAACGCTCATATCTCAGTCAAATGTTAACCAATCTTCAATATTGATATAGTTTTAGATTTGCCGTTCAATTTTCTATCTAACGGTGTAATTATTCTTAAATAAATTTACTAGTTTTTGAGAAATCGATGTAAACGTTCCAACATTATAAACGATCATATCTCAGTCAAAATTTAACCAATCTTCAATATAGATATAGTTTTAGATTCGCCGTTCAATTTTCTATCTAACTGTGTAATTTTTTTAAATAAATCAACTAGTTTTTGAGAAATCGATGTAAACGTTCCAACATTATAAACGCTCATATCTCAGTCAAATATTAACCAATCTTCAATATTGATATAGTTTTAGATTTGCCGTTCAATTTTCTATCTAACGGTGTAATTATTCTTAAATAAATCGACTAGTTTTTGAGAAATCGATGTAAACGTTCCAACATTATAAACGCTCATATCTCAGTCAAAATTTAACCAATCTTCAATATAGATATAGTTTTAGATTAGCCGTTCAATTTTCTATCTAACGGTGTAATTATTCTTAAATAAATCGACTAGTTTTTGAGAAATCGATGTAAACGTTCCAACATTATAAACGCTCATATCTCAGTCAAATGTTAACCAATCTTCAATATTTATATAGTTTTAGATTTGCCGTTCAATTTTCTATCTAACGGTGTAATTATTCTTAAATAAATCGACTAGTTTTTGAGTAATCCATGTAAATGTTCCAACATTATAAACGCTCATGTCTCAGTCAAATGTTAACCAATCTTCAATATTGATATAGTTTTAGATTCGTTGTTCAATTTTCTATGTAACGGTGTAATTATTCTTAAATAAATCAACAAGTTTTTGAGAAATCGATGTAAACGTTCCAACATTATAAACGCTCATATCTCAGTCAAATGTTAACCAATCTTCAATATTGATATAGTTTTAGATTTGCCGTTCAATTTTCTATCTAACGGTGTAATTATTCTTAAATAAATCGACTAGTTTTTGAGAAATCGATGTAAACGTTCCAACATTATAAACGATCATATCTCAGTCAAATGTTAACCAATCTTCAATATTGATATAGTTTAAGATTCACCGTTCAATTTTCTATCTAACTGTGTAATTTTTTTTAATAAATCAACTAGTTTTTGAGAAATCGATGTAAACGTACCAACATTATAAACGCTTATATCTCATAAAAAAAAAAAAAAAAAAAGTTCACCTAACCTAACCGAACCAAACCTACCCTGTTCGCCATTCAATTTCCTATCTAATGGTGTAATTTGTTTCGAGTTATCGATGTAAATGTTCCAACATTATAAACGCTCATATCTCAGTCAAATGTTTACCAATCTTCAATATTGATATAGTTTTAGATTCGTTGTTCAATTTTCTATGTAACGGTGTAATTATTCTTAAATAAATCAACAAGTTTTTGAGAAATCGATGTAAACGTTCCAACATTATAAACGCTCATATCTCAGTCAAATGTTAACCAATCTTCAATATTGATATAGTTTTAGATTTGCCGTTCAATTTTCTATCTAACGGTGTAATTATTCTTAAATAAATCGACTAGTTTTTGAGAAATCGATGTAAACGTTCCAACATTATAAACGATCATATCTCAGTCAAATGTTAACCAATCTTCAATATTGATATAGTTTAAGATTCACCGTTCAATTTTCTATCTAACTGTGTAATTTTTTTAATAAATCAACTAGTTTTTGAGAAATCGATGTAAATGTTCCAACATTATAAACGCTCATGTCTCAGTCAAATGTTAACCAATCTTCAATATTTATATAGTTTTATATTTGCCGTTCAATTTTCTATCTAACAGTGTAATTATTCTTAAATAAATCGACTAGTTTTTGAGAAATCGATGTAAACGTTCCAACATTATAAACGCTCATATCTCAGTCAAATGTTAACCAATCTTCAATATTGATATAGTTTTAGATTCGTTGTTCAATTTTCTATCTAACGGTGTAATTATTCTTAAATAAATCAACAAGTTTTTGAGAAATCGATGTAAACGTTCCAACATTATAAACGCTCATATCTCAGTCAAATGTTAACCAATCTTCAATATTGATATAGTTTTAGATTTGCCGTTCAATTTTCTATCTAACGGTGTAATTATTCTTAAATAAATTTACTAGTTTTTGAGAAATCGATGTAAACGTTCCAACATTATAAACGATCATATCTCAGTCAAAATTTAACCAATCTTCAATATAGATATAGTTTTAGATTCGCCGTTCAATTTTCTATCTAACTGTGTAATTTTTTTAAATAAATCAACTAGTTTTTGAGAAATCGATGTAAACGTTCCAACATTATAAACGCTCATATCTCAGTCAAATATTAACCAATCTTCAATATTGATATAGTTTTAGATTTGCCGTTCAATTTTCTATCTAACGGTGTAATTATTCTTAAATAAATCGACTAGTTTTTGAGAAATCGATGTAAACGTTCCAACATTATAAACGCTCATATCTCAGTCAAAATTTAACCAATCTTCAATATAGATATAGTTTTAGATTCGCCGTTCAATTTTCTATCTAACTGTGTAATTTTTTTAAATAAATCAACTAGTTTTTGAGAAATCGATGTAAACGTTCCAACATTATAAACGCTCATATCTCAGTCAAATATTAACCAATCTTCAATATTTATATAGTTTTAGATTTGCCGTTCAATTTTCTATCTAACGGTGTAATTATTCTTAAATAAATCAACAAGTTTTTGAGAAATCGATGTAAACGTTCCAACATTATAAACGCTCATATCTCAGTCAAATATTAACCAATCTTCAATATTGATATAGTTTTAGATTTGCCGTTCAATTTTCTATCTAACGGTGTAATTATTCTTAAATAAATCGACTAGTTTTTGAGAAATCGATGTAAACGTTCCAACATTATAAACGCTCATATCTCAGTCAAAATTTAACCAATCTTCAATATAGATATAGTTTTAGATTCGCCGTTCAATTTTCTATCTAACGGTGTAATTTTTTTAAATAAATCAACTAGTTTTTGAGAAATCGATGTAAACGTTCCAACATTATAAACGCTCATATCTCAGTCAAATGTTAACCAATCTTCAATATTTATATAGTTTTAGATTTGCCGTTCAATTTTCTATGTAACGGTGTAATTATTCTTAAATAAATCGACTAGTTTTTGAGAAATCGATGTAAACGTTCCAACATTATAAACGCTCATATCTCAGTCAAATGTTAACCAATCTTCAATATTGATATAGTTTTAGATTTGCCGTTCAATTTTCTATCTAACGGTGTAATTATTCTTAAATAAATTTACTAGTTTTTGAGAAATCGATGTAAACGTTCCAACATTATAAACGATCATATCTCAGTCAAAATTTAACCAATCTTCAATATAGATATAGTTTTAGATTCGCCGTTCAATTTTCTATCTAACTGTGTAATTTTTTTAAATAAATCAACTAGTTTTTGAGAAATCGATGTAAACGTTCCAACATTATAAACGCTCATATCTCAGTCAAATATTAACCAATCTTCAATATTGATATAGTTTTAGATTTGCCGTTCAATTTTCTATCTAACGGTGTAATTATTCTTAAATAAATCGACTAGTTTTTGAGAAATCGATGTAAACGTTCCAACATTATAAACGCTCATATCTCAGTCAAAATTTAACCAATCTTCAATATAGATATAGTTTTAGATTAGCCGTTCAATTTTCTATCTAACGGTGTAATTATTCTTAAATAAATCGACTAGTTTTTGAGAAATCGATGTAAACGTTCCAACATTATAAACGCTCATATCTCAGTCAAATGTTAACCAATCTTCAATATTTATATAGTTTTAGATTTGCCGTTCAATTTTCTATCTAACGGTGTAATTATTCTTAAATAAATCGACTAGTTTTTGAGTAATCCATGTAAATGTTCCAACATTATAAACGCTCATGTCTCAGTCAAATGTTAACCAATCTTCAATATTGATATAGTTTTAGATTCGTTGTTCAATTTTCTATGTAACGGTGTAATTATTCTTAAATAAATCAACAAGTTTTTGAGAAATCGATGTAAACGTTCCAACATTATAAACGCTCATATCTCAGTCAAATGTTAACCAATCTTCAATATTCATATAGTTTTAGATTTGCCGTTCAATTTTCTATCTAACGGTGTAATTATTCTTAAATAAATCGACTAGTTTTTGAGAAATCGATGTAAACGTTCCAACATTATAAACGATCATATCTCAGTCAAATGTTAACCAATCTTCAATATTGATATAGTTTAAGATTCACCGTTCAATTTTCTATCTAACTGTGTAATTTTTTTTAATAAATCAACTAGTTTTTGAGAAATCGATGTAAACGTACCAACATTATAAACGCTCATATCTCATAAAAAAAAAAAAAAAAAAAGTTCACCTAACCTAACCGAACCAAACCTACCCTGTTCGCCATTCAATTTCCTATCTAATGGTGTAATTTGTTTCGAGTTATCGATGTAAATGTTCCAACATTATAAACGCTCATATCTCAGTCAAATGTTTACCAATCTTCAATATTGATATAGTTTTAGATTCGTTGTTCAATTTTCTATGTAACGGTGTAATTATTCTTAAATAAATCAACAAGTTTTTGAGAAATCGATGTAAACGTTCCAACATTATAAACGCTCATATCTCAGTCAAATGTTAACCAATCTTCAATATTGATATAGTTTTAGATTTGCCGTTCAATTTTCTATCTAACGGTGTAATTATTCTTAAATAAATCGACTAGTTTTTGAGAAATCGATGTAAACGTTCCAACATTATAAACGATCATATCTCAGTCAAATGTTAACCAATCTTCAATATTGATATAGTTTTAGATTTGCCGTTCAATTTTCTATCTAACGGTGTAATTATTCTTAAATAAATCGACTAGTTTTTGAGAAATCGATGTAAACGTTCCAACATTATAAACGCTCATATCTCAGTCAAAATTTAACCAATCTTCAATATAGATATAGTTTTAGATTCGCCGTTCAATTTTCTATCTAACTGTGTAATTTTTTTAAATAAATCAACTAGTTTTTGAGAAATCGATGTAAACGTTCCAACATTATAAACGCTCATATCTCAGTCAAATATTAACCAATCTTCAATATTTATATAGTTTTAGATTTGCCGTTCAATTTTCTATCTAACGGTGTAATTATTCTTAAATAAATCGACTAGTTTTTGAGAAATCGATGTAAACGTTCCAACATTATAAACGCTCATGTCTCAGTCAAATGTTAACCAATCTTCAATATTTATATCAATTTTCTATCTAACGGTGTAATAATTCTTAAATAAATCAACTAGTTTTTGAGAAATCGATGTAAACGTTCCAACATTATAAACGCTCATGTCTCAGTCAAATGTTAACCAATCTTCAATATTGATATAGTTTTAGATTCGTTGTTCAATTTTCTATGTAACGGTGTAATTATTCTTAAATAAATCAACAAGTTTTTGAGAAATCGATGTAAATGTTCCAACATTATAAACGCTCATGTCTCAGTCAAATGTTAACCAATCTTCAATATTTATATAGTTTTAGATTTGCCGTTCAATTTTCTATCTAACAGTGTAATTATTCTTAAATAAATCGACTAGTTTTTGAGAAATCGATGTAAACGTTCCAACATTATAAACGCTCATATCTCAGTCAAATGTTAACCAATCTTCAATATTGATATAGTTTTAGATTTGCCGTTCAATTTTCTATCTAACGGTGTAATTATTCTTAAATAAATCTACTAGTTTTTGAGAAATCGATGTAAACGTTCCAACATTATAAACGATCATATCTCAGTCAAAATTTAACCAATCTTCAATATAGATATAGTTTTAGATTCGCCGTTCAATTTTCTATCTAACTGTGTAATTTTTTTAAATAAATCAACTAGTTTTTGAGAAATCGATGTAAATGTTCCAACATTATAAACGCTCATGTCTCAGTCAAATGTTAACCAATCTTCAATATTTATATAGTTTTAGATTTGCCGTTCAATTTTCTATCTAACAGTGTAATTATTCTTAAATAAATCGACTAGTTTTTGAGAAATCGATGTAAACGTTCCAACATTATAAACGCTCATATCTCAGTCAAATGTTAACCAATCTTCAATATTGATATAGTTTTAGATTTGCCGTTCAATTTTCTATCTAACGGTGTAATTATTCTTAAATAAATCTACTAGTTTTTGAGAAATCGATGTAAACGTTCCAACATTATAAACGATCATATCTCAGTCAAAATTTAACCAATCTTCAATATAGATATAGTTTTAGATTTGCCGTTCAATTTTCTATCTAACTGTGTAATTTTTTTAAATAAATCAACTAGTTTTTGAGAAATCGATGTAAACGTTCCAACATTATAAACGCTCATGTCTCAGTCAAATGTTAACCAATCTTCAATATTTATATCAATTTTCTATCTAACGGTGTAATAATTCTTAAATAAATCAACTAGTTTTTCAGAAATCGATGTAAACGTTCCAACATTATAAACGCTCATATCTCAGTCAAATGTTAACCAATCTTCAATATTGATATAGTTTTAGATTTGCCGTTCAATTTTCTATCTAACTGTGTAATTTTTTTAAATAAATCAACTAGTTTTTGAGAAATCGATGTAAACGTTCCAACATTATAAACGCTCATATCTCAGTCAAATATTAACTAATCTTCAATATTGATATAGTTTTAGATTTGCCGTTCAATTTTCTATCTAACGGTGTAATTATTCTTAAATAAATCGACTAGTTTTTGAGAAATCGATGTAAACGTTCCAACATTATAAACGCTCATATCTCAGTCAAAATTTAACCAATCTTCAATATAGATATAGTTTTAGATTCGCCGTTCAATTTTCTATCTAACTGTGTAATTTTTTTAAATAAATCAACTAGTTTTTGAGAAATCGATGTAAACGTTCCAACATTATAAACGCTCATATCTCAGTCAAATATTAACCAATCTTCAATATTTATATAGTTTTAGATTTGCCGTTCAATTTTCTATCTAACGGTGTAATTATTCTTAAATAAATCGACTAGTTTTTGAGAAATCGATGTAAACGTTCCAACATTATAAACGCTCATATCTCAGTCAAATGTTAACCAATCTTCAATATTTATATAGTTTTAGATTTGCCGTTCAATTTTCTATCTAACGGTGTAATTATTCTTAAATAAATCGACTAGTTTTTGAGTAATCCATGTAAATGTTCCAACATTATAAACGCTCATGTCTCAGTCAAATGTTAACCAATCTTCAATATTGATATAGTTTTAGATTCGTTGTTCAATTTTCTATGTAACGGTGTAATTATTCTTAAATAAATCAACAAGTTTTTGAGAAATCGATGTAAACGTTCCAACATTATAAACGCTCATATCTCAGTCAAATGTTAACCAATCTTCAATATTGATATAGTTTAAGATTCACCGTTCAATTTTCTATCTAACTGTTTAATTTTTTTTAATAAATCAACTAGTTTTTGAGAAATCGATGTAAACGTACCAACATTATAAACGCTCATATCTCATAAAAAAAAAAAAAAAAAAAGTTCACCTAACCTAACCGAACCAAACCTACCCTGTTCGCCATTCAATTTCCTATCTAATGGTGTAATTTGTTTCGAGTTATCGATGTAAATGTTCCAACATTATAAACGCTCATATCTCAGTCAAAATTTAACCAATCTTCAATATTGATATAGTTTTAGATTTGCCGTTCAATTTTCTATCTAACGGTGTAATTATTCTTAAATAAATCGACTAGTTTTTGAGAAATCGATGTAAACGTTCCAACATTATAAACGATCATATCTCAGTCAAATGTTAACCAATCTTCAATATTGATATAGTTTAAGATTCACCGTTCAATTTTCTATCTAACTGTGTAATTTTTTTTAATAAATCAACTAGTTTTTGAGAAATCGATGTAAACGTACCAACATTATAAACGCTCATATCTCATAAAAAAAAAAAAAAAAAAAGTTCACCTAACCTAACCGAACCAAACCTACCCTGTTCGCCATTCAATTTCCTATCTAATGGTGTAATTTGTTTCGAGTTATCGATGTAAATGTTCCAACATTATAAACGCTCATATCTCAGTCAAAATTTAACCAATCTTCAATATTGATATAGTTTTAGATTTGCCGTTCAATTTTCTATCTAACGGTGTAATTATTCTTAAATAAATCGACTAGTTTTTGAGAAATCGATGTAAACGTTCCAACATTATAAACGATCATATCTCAGTCAAATGTTAACCAATCTTCAATATTGATATAGTTTAAGATTCACCGTTCAATTTTCTATTTAAGGGTGTAATTTTTTTAAATAAATCAACTAGTTTTTGAGAAATCGATGTAAACGTACCAACATTATAAACGCTCATATCTCAGTCAAATGTTAACCAATCTTCAATATTGATATAGTTTAAGATTCACCGTTCAATTTTCTATCTAACTGTGTAATTTTTTTAATAAATCAACTAGTTTTTGAGAAATCGATGTAAACGTACCAACATTATAAACGCTCATATCTCATAAAAAAAAAAAAAAAAAAAGTTCACCTAACCTAACCGAACCAAACCTACCCTGTTCGCCATTCAATTTCCTATCTAATGGTGTAATTTGTTTCGAGTTATCGATGTAAATGTTCCAACATTATAAACGCTCATATCTCAGTCAAATGTTTACCAATCTTCAATATTGATATAGTTTTAGATTCGTTGTTCAATTTTCTATGTAACGGTGTAATTATTCTTAAATAAATCAACAAGTTTTTGAGAAATCGATGTAAACGTTCCAACATTATAAACGCTCATATCTCAGTCAAATGTTAACCAATCTTCAATATTGATATAGTTTTAGATTTGCCGTTCAATTTTCTATCTAACGGTGTAATTATTCTTAAATAAATCGACTAGTTTTTGAGAAATCGATGTAAACGTTCCAACATTATAAACGATCATATCTCAGTCAAATGTTAACCAATCTTCAATATTGATATAGTTTAAGATTCACCGTTCAATTTTCTATCTAACTGTGTAATTTTTTTAATAAATCAACTAGTTTTTGAGAAATCGATGTAAACGTACCAACATTATAAACGCTCATATCTCATAAAAAAAAAAAAAAAAAAAGTTCACCTAACCTAACCGAACCAAACCTACCCTGTTCGCCATTCAATTTCCTATCTAATGGTGTACTTTGTTTCGAGTTATCGATGTAAATGTTCCAACATTATAAACGCTCATATCTCAGTCAAATGTTAACCAATCTTCAATATTGATATAGTTTTAGATTTGCCGTTCAATTTTCTATCTAACTGTGTAATTTTTTTAAATAAATCAACTAGTTTTTGAGAAATCGATGTAAACGTACCAACATTATAAACGCTCATATCTCAGTCAAATGTTAACCAATCTTCAATATTGATATAGTTTTAGATTTGCCGTTCAATTTTCTATCTAACTGTGTAATTTTTTAATAAATCAACTAGTTTTTGAGAAATCGATGTAAACGTACCAACATTATAAACGCTCATATCTCATAAAAAAAAAAAAAAAAAAAGTTCACCTAACCTAACCGAACCAAACCTACCCTGTTCGCCATTCAATTTCCTATCTAATGGTGTAATTTGTTTCGAGTTATCGATGTAAATGTTCCAACATTATAAACGCTCATATCTCAGTCAAATGTTAACCAATCTTCAATATTGATATAGTTTTAGATTCGCCGTTCAATTTTCTATTTAAGGGTGTAATTTTTTTAAAATAAATCGACTAGTTTTTGAGAAATCGATGTAAACGTTCCAACATTATAAACGCTCATATCTCATTAAAAAAAAAAAAAAAAAGTTCACCTAACCTAACCGAACCAAATCTACCCTGTTCGCCATTCAATTTCCTATCTAATGGTGTAATTTGTTTCGAGTTATCGATGTAAATGTTCCAACATTATAAACGCTCATATCTCAGTCAAAATTTAACCAATCTTCAATATTGATATAGTTTTAGATTTGCCGTTCAATTTTCTATCTAACGGTGTAATTTTAATTAAATAAATCGACAAGTTTTTTAGAAATCGATGTAAACGTTTCAACATTATAAACGCTCATGTCTCAGTCAAATGTTAACCAATCTTCAATATTGATATAGTTTTAGATTTGCCGTTCAATTTTCTATCTAACGGTGTAATTATTCTTAAATAAATTTACTAGTTTTTGAGAAATCGATGTAAACGTTCCAACATTATAAACGATCATATCTCAGTCAAAATTTAACCAATCTTCAATATAGATATAGTTTTAGATTCGCCGTTCAATTTTCTATCTAACTGTGTAATTTTTTTAAATAAATCAACTAGTTTTTGAGAAATCGATGTAAACGTTCCAACATTATAAACGCTCATATCTCAGTCAAATATTAACCAATATTCAATATTGATATAGTTTTAGATTTGCCGTTCAATTTTCTATCTAACGGTGTAATTATTCTTAAATAAATCGACTAGTTTTTGAGAAATCGATGTAAACGTTCCAACATTATAAACGCTCATATCTCAGTCAAAATTTAACCAATCTTCAATATAGATATAGTTTTAGATTCGCCGTTCAATTTTCTATCTAACTGTGTAATTTTTTTAAATAAATCAACTAGTTTTTGAGAAATCGATGTAAACGTTCCAACATTATAAACGCTCATATCTCAGTCAAATATTAACCAATCTTCAATATTTATATAGTTTTAGATTTGCCGTTCAATTTTCTATCTAACGGTGTAATTATTCTTAAATAAATCGACTAGTTTTTGAGAAATCGATGTAAACGTTCCAACATTATAAACGCTCATATCTCAGTCAAATGTTAACCAATCTTCAATATTGATATAGTTTTAGATTCGCCGTTCAATTTTCTATTTAAGGGTGTAATTTTTTTAAAATAAATCGACTAGTTTTTGAGAAATCGATGTAAACGTTCCAACATTATAAACGCTCATATCTCATTAAAAAAAAAAAAAAAAAGTTCACCTAACCTAACCGAACCAAATCTACCCTGTTCGACATTCAATTTCCTATCTAATGGTGTAATTTGTTTCGAGTTATCGATGTAAATGTTCCAACATTATAAACGCTCATATCTCAGTCAAAATTTAACCAATCTTCAATATTGATATAGTTTTAGATTTGCCGTTCAATTTTCTATCTAACGGTGTAATTTTAATTAAATAAATCGACTAGTTTTTTAGAAATCGATGTAAACGTTTCAACATTATAAACGCTCATGTCTCAGTCAAATGTTAACCAATCTTCAATATTGATATAGTTTTAGATTTGCCGTTCAATTTTCTATCTAACGGTGTAATTATTCTTAAATAAATTTACTAGTTTTTGAGAAATCGATGTAAACGTTCCAACATTATAAACGATCATATCTCAGTCAAAATTTAACCAATCTTCAATATAGATATAGTTTTAGATTCGCCGTTCAATTTTCTATCTAACTGTGTAATTTTTTTAAATAAATCAACTAGTTTTTGAGAAATCGATGTAAACGTTCCAACATTATAAACGCTCATATCTCAGTCAAATATTAACCAATCTTCAATATTTATATAGTTTTAGATTTGCCGTTCAATTTTCTATCTAACGGTGTAATTATTCTTAAATAAATCGACTAGTTTTTGAGAAATCGATGTAAACGTTCCAACATTATAAACGCTCATATCTCAGTCAAATGTTAACCAATCTTCAATATTTATATAGTTTTAGATTTGCCGTTCAATTTTCTATCTAACGGTGTAATTATTCTTAAATAAATCGACTAGTTTTTGAGTAATCCATGTAAATGTTCCAACATTATAAACGCTCATGTCTCAGTCAAATGTTAACCAATCTTCAATATTGGTATAGTTTTAGATTCGTTGTTCAATTTTCTATGTAACGGTGTAATTATTCTTAAATAAATCAACAAGTTTTTGAGAAATCGATGTAAACGTTCCAACATTATAAACGCTCATATCTCAGTCAAATGTTAACCAATCTTCAATATTGATATAGTTTTAGATTTGCCGTTCAATTTTCTATCTAACTGTGTAATTATTCTTAAATAAATCGACTAGTTTTTGAGAAATCGATGTAAACGTTCCAACATTATAAACGATCATATCTCAGTCAAATGTTAACCAATCTTCAATATTGATATAGTTTAAGATTCACCGTTCAATTTTCTATCTAACTGTGTAATTTTTTTTAATAAATCAACTAGTTTTTGAGAAATCGATGTAAACGTACCAACATTATAAACGCTCATATCTCATAAAAAAAAAAAAAAAAAAAAGTTCACCTAACCTAACCGAACCAAACATACCCTGTTC
Organism: Pieris brassicae; assembly: GCF_905147105.1. Lineage (NCBI taxonomy): Eukaryota > Metazoa > Arthropoda > Insecta > Lepidoptera > Pieridae > Pieris > Pieris brassicae. The sequence continues at coordinate 443,950 of NW_025575867.1, read as the reverse complement.
GCCATTCAATTTCCTATCTAATGGTGTAATTTGTTTCGAGTTATCGATGTAAATGTTCCAACATTATAAACGCTCATATCTCAGTCAAATGTTTACCAATCTTCAATATTGATATAGTTTTAGATTCGTTGTTCAATTTTCTATGTAACGGTGTAATTATTCTTAAATAAATCAACAAGTTTTTGAGAAATCGATGTAAACGTTCCAACATTATAAACGCTCATATCTCAGTCAAATGTTAACCAATCTTCAATATTGATATAGTTTTAGATTTGCCGTTCATTTTTCTATCTAACGGTGTAATTATTCTTAAATAAATCTACTAGTTTTTGAGAAATCGATGTAAACGTTCCAACATCATAAACGATCATATCTCAGTCAAATGTTAACCAATCTTCAATATTGATATAGTTTAAGATTCACCTTTCATTTTTCTATCTAACTGTGTAATTTTTTTTAATAAATCAACTAGTTTTTGAGAAATCGATGTAAACGTACCAACATTATAAACGCTCATATCTCATAAAAAAAAAAAAAAAAAAAGTTCACCTAACCTAACCGAACCAAACCTACCCTGTTCGCCATTCAATTTCCTATCTAATGGTGTAATTTGTTTCGAGTTATCGATGTAAATGTTCCAACATTATAAACGCTCATATCTCAGTCAAAATTTAACCAATCTTCAATATTGATATAGTTTTAGATTTGCCGTTCAATTTTCTATCTAACGGTGTAATTATTCTTAAATAAATCAACAAGTTTTTGAGAAATCGATGTAAACGTTCCAACATTATAAACGCTCATATCTCAGTCAAATGTTAACCAATCTTCAATATTGATATAGTTTTAGATTTGCCGTTCAATTTTCTATCTAACGGTGTAATTATTCTTAAATAAATCGACTAGTTTTTGAGAAATCGATGTAAACGTTCCAACATTATAAACGATCATATCTCAGTCAAATGTTAACCAATCTTCAATATTGATATAGTTTAAGATTCACCGTTCAATTTTCTATCTAACTGTGTAATTTTTTTAATAAATCAACTAGTTTTTGAGAAATCGATGTAAACGTACCAACATTATAAACGCTCATATCTCATAAAAAAAAAAAAAAAAAAAAAGTTCACCTAACCTAACCGAACCAAACCTACCCTGTTCGCCATTCAATTTCCTATCTAATGGTGTAATTTGTTTCGAGTTATCGATGTAAATGTTCCAACATTATAAACGCTCATATCTCAGTCAAATGTTTACCAATCTTCAATATTGATATAGTTTTAGATTTGCCGTTCAATTTTCTATCTAACTGTGTAATTTTTTTAAATAAATCAACTAGTTTTTGAGAAATCGATGTAAACGTACCAACATTATAAACGCTCATATCTCAGTCAAATGTTAACCAATCTTCAATATTGATATAGTTTTAGATTCGCCGTTCAATTTTCTATTTAAGGGTGTAATTTTTTTAAAATAAATCGACTAGTTTTTGAGAAATCGATGTAAACGTTCCAACATTATAAACGCTCATATCTCATAAAAAAAAAAAAAAAAAAAAATTCACCTAACCTAACCGAACCAAACCTACCCTGTTCGCCATTCAATTTCCTATCTAATGGTGTAATTTGTTTCGAGTTATCGATGTAAACGTTCCAACATTATAAACGCTCATATCTCAGTCAAAATTTAACCAATCTTCAATATAGATATAGTTTTAGATTAGCCGTTCAATTTTCTATCTAACGGTGTAATTATTCTTAAATAAATCGACTAGTTTTTGAGAAATCGATGTAAACGTTCCAACATTATAAACGCTCATATCTCAGTCAAATGTTAACCAATCTTCAATATTTATATAGTTTTAGATTTGCCGTTCAATTTTCTATCTAACGGTGTAATTATTCTTAAATAAATCGACTAGTTTTTGAGTAATCCATGTAAATGTTCCAACATTATAAACGCTCATGTCTCAGTCAAATGTTAACCAATCTTCAATATTGATATAGTTTTAGATTCGTTGTTCAATTTTCTATGTAACGGTGTAATTATTCTTAAATAAATCAACAAGTTTTTGAGAAATCGATGTAAACGTTCCAACATTATAAACGCTCATATCTCAGTCAAATGTTAACCAATCTTCAATATTGATATAGTTTTAGATTTGCCGTTCAATTTTCTATCTAACGGTGTAATTATTCTTAAATAAATCGACTAGTTTTTGAGAAATCGATGTAAACGTTCCAACATTATAAACGATCATATCTCAGTCAAATGTTAACCAATCTTCAATATTGATATAGTTTAAGATTCACCGTTCAATTTTCTATCTAACTGTGTAATTTTTTTTAATAAATCAACTAGTTTTTGAGAAATCGATGTAAACGTACCAACATTATAAACGCTCATATCTCATAAAAAAAAAAAAAAAAAAAGTTCACCTAACCTAACCGAACCAAACCTACCCTGTTCGCCATTCAATTTCCTATCTAATGGTGTAATTTGTTTCGAGTTATCGATGTAAATGTTCCAACATTATAAACGCTCATATCTCAGTCAAATGTTTACCAATCTTCAATATTGATATAGTTTTAGATTCGTTGTTCAATTTTCTATGTAACGGTGTAACTATTCTTAAATAAATCAACAAGTTTTTGAGAAATCGATGTAAACGTTCCAACATTATAAACGCTCATATCTCAGTCAAATGTTAACCAATCTTCAATATTGATATAGTTTTAGATTTGCCGTTCAATTTTCTATCTAACGGTGTAATTATTCTTAAATAAATCGACTAGTTTTTGAGAAATCGATGTAAACGTTCCAACATTATAAACGATCATATCTCAGTCAAATGTTAACCAATCTTCAATATTGATATAGTTTAAGATTCACCGTTCAATTTTCTATCTAACTGTGTAATTTTTTTAATAAATCAACTAGTTTTTGAGAAATCGATGTAAACGTACCAACATTATAAACGCTCATATCTCATAAAAAAAAAAAAAAAAAAAGTTCACCTAACCTAACCGAACCAAACCTACCCTGTTCGCCATTCAATTTCCTATCTAATGGTGTAATTTGTTTCGAGTTATCGATGTAAATGTTCCAACATTATAAACGCTCATATCTCAGTCAAATGTTTACCAATCTTCAATATTGATATAGTTTTAGATTCGTTGTTCAATTTTCTATGTAACGGTGTAATTATTCTTAAATAAATCAACAAGTTTTTGAGAAATCGATGTAAACGTTCCAACATTATAAACGCTCATATCTCAGTCAAATGTTAACCAATCTTCAATATTGATATAGTTTTAGATTTGCCGTTCAATTTTCTATCTAACGGTGTAATTATTCTTAAATAAATCGACTAGTTTTTGAGAAATCGATGTAAACGTTCCAACATTATAAACGATCATATCTCAGTCAAATGTTAACCAATCTTCAATATTGATATAGTTTAAGATTCACCGTTCAATTTTCTATCTAACTGTGTAATTTTTTTAATAAATCAACTAGTTTTTGAGAAATCGATGTAAACGTACCAACATTATAAACGCTCATATCTCATAAAAAAAAAAAAAAAAAAAGTTCACCTAACCTAACCGAACCAAACCTACCCTGTTCGCCATTCAATTTCCTATCTAATGGTGTACTTTGTTTCGAGTTATCGATGTAAATGTTCCAACATTATAAACGCTCATATCTCAGTCAAATGTTTACCAATCTTCAATATTGATATAGTTTTAGATTTGCCGTTCAATTTTCTATCTAACTGTGTAATTTTTTTAAATAAATCAACAAGTTTTTGAGAAATCGATGTAAACGTACCAACATTATAAACGCTCATATCTCAGTCAAATGTTAACCAATCTTCAATATTGATATAGTTTTAGATTTGCCGTTCAATTTTCTATCTAACTGTGTAATTTTTTAATAAATCAACTAGTTTTTGAGAAATCGATGTAAACGTACCAACATTATAAACGCTCATATCTCATAAAAAAAAAAAAAAAAAAAGTTCACCTAACCTAACCGAACCAAACCTACCCTGTTCGCCATTCAATTTCCTATCTAATGGTGTAATTTGTTTCGAGTTATCGATGTAAATGTTCCAACATTATAAACGCTCATATCTCAGTCAAATGTTAACCAATCTTCAATATTGATATAGTTTTAGATTCGCCGTTCAATTTTCTATTTAAGGGTGTAATTTTTTTAAAATAAATCGACTAGTTTTTGAGAAATCGATGTAAACGTTCCAACATTATAAACGCTCATATCTCATTAAAAAAAAAAAAAAAAAGTTCACCTAACCTAACCGAACCAAATCTACCCTGTTCGCCATTCAATTTCCTATCTAATGGTGTAATTTGTTTCGAGTTATCGATGTAAATGTTCCAACATTATAAACGCTCATATCTCAGTCAAAATTTAACCAATCTTCAATATTGATATAGTTTTAGATTTGCCGTTCAATTTTCTATCTAACGGTGTAATTTTAATTAAATAAATCGACTAGTTTTTTAGAAATCGATGTAAACGTTTCAACATTATAAACGCTCATGTCTCAGTCAAATGTTAACCAATCTTCAATATTGATATAGTTTTAGATTTGCCGTTCAATTTTCTATCTAACGGTGTAATTATTCTTAAATAAATTTACTAGTTTTTGAGAAATCGATGTAAACGTTCCAACATTATAAACGATCATATCTCAGTCAAAATTTAACCAATCTTCAATATAGATATAGTTTTAGATTCGCCGTTCAATTTTCTATCTAACTGTGTAATTTTTTTAAATAAATCAACTAGTTTTTGAGAAATCGATGTAAACGTTCCAACATTATAAACGCTCATATCTCAGTCAAATATTAACCAATCTTCAATATTGATATAGTTTTAGATTTGCCGTTCAATTTTCTATCTAACGGTGTAATTATTCTTAAATAAATCGACTAGTTTTTGAGAAATCGATGTAAACGTTCCAACATTATAAACGCTCATATCTCAGTCAAAATTTAACCAATCTTCAATATAGATATAGTTTTAGATTCGCCGTTCAATTTTCTATCTAACTGTGTAATTTTTTTAAATAAATCAACTAGTTTTTGAGAAATCGATGTAAACGTTCCAACATTATAAACGATCATATCTCAGTCAAATGTTAACCAATCTTCAATATTGATATAGTTTAAGATTCACCGTTCAATTTTCTATTTAAAGGTGTAATTTTTTTAAATAAATCAACTAGTTTTTGAGAAATCGATGTAAACGTACCAACATTATAAACGCTCATATCTCATAAAAAAAAAAAAAAAAAAAGTTCACCTAACCTAACCGAACCAAACCTACCCTGTTCGCCATTCAATTTCCTATCTAATGGTGTAATTTGTTTCGAGTTATCGATGTAAATGTTCCAACATTATAAACGCTCATATCTCAGTCAAATGTTTACCAATCTTCAATATTGATATAGTTTTAGATTCGTTGTTCAATTTTCTATGTAACGGTGTAATTATTCTTAAATAAATCGACTAGTTTTTGAGAAATCGATGTAAACGTTCCAACATTATAAACGATCATATCTCAGTCAAATGTTAACCAATCTTCAATATTGATATAGTTTAAGATTCACCGTTCAATTTTCTATCTAACTGTGTAATTTTTTTAATAAATCAACTAGTTTTTGAGAAATCGATGTAAACGTACCAACATTATAAACGCTCATATCTCATAAAAAAAAAAAAAAAAAAAGTTCACCTAACCTAACCGAACCAAACCTACCCTGTTCGCCATTCAATTTCCTATCTAATGGTGTAATTTGTTTCGAGTTATCGATGTAAATGTTCCAACATTATAAACGCTCATATCTCAGTCAAAATTTAACCAATCTTCAATATTGATATAGTTTTAGATTTGCCGTTCAATTTTCTATCTAACGGTGTAATTATTCTTAAATAAATCGACTAGTTTTTGAGAAATCGATGTAAACGTTCCAACATTATAAACGATCATATCTCAGTCAAATGTTAACCAATCTTCAATATTGATATAGTTTAAGATTCACCGTTCAATTTTCTATTTAAGGGTGTATTTTTTTTAAATAAATCAACTAGTTTTTGAGAAATCGATGTAAACGTACCAACATTATAAACGCTCATATCTCATAAAAAAAAAAAAAAAAAAAGTTCACCTAACCTAACCGAACCAAACCTACCCTGTTCGCCATTCAATTTCCTATCTAATGGTGTAATTTGTTTCGAGTTATCGATGTAAATGTTCCAACATTATAAACGCTCATATCTCAGTCAAATGTTTACCAATCTTCAATATTGATATAGTTTTAGATTCGTTGTTCAATTTTCTATGTAACGGTGTAACTATTCTTAAATAAATCAACAAGTTTTTGAGAAATCGATGTAAACGTTCCAACATTATAAACGCTCATATCTCAGTCAAATGTTAACCAATCTTCAATATTGATATAGTTTTAGATTTGCCGTTCAATTTTCTATCTAACGGTGTAATTATTCTTAAATAAATCGACTAGTTTTTGAGAAATCGATGTAAACGTTCCAACATTATAAACGATCATATCTCAGTCAAATGTTAACCAATCTTCAATATTGATATAGTTTAAGATTCACCGTTCAATTTTCTATCTAACTGTGTAATTTTTTTAATAAATCAACTAGTTTTTGAGAAATCGATGTAAACGTACCAACATTATAAACGCTCATATCTCATAAAAAAAAAAAAAAAAAAAGTTCACCTAACCTAACCGAACCAAACCTACCCTGTTCGCCATTCAATTTCCTATCTAATGGTGTAATTTGTTTCGAGTTATCGATGTAAATGTTCCAACATTATAAACGCTCATATCTCAGTCAAATGTTTACCAATCTTCAATATTGATATAGTTTTAGATTCGTTGTTCAATTTTCTATGTAACGGTGTAATTATTCTTAAATAAATCAACAAGTTTTTGAGAAATCGATGTAAACGTTCCAACATTATAAACGCTCATATCTCAGTCAAATGTTAACCAATCTTCAATATTGATATAGTTTTAGATTTGCCGTTCAATTTTCTATCTAACGGTGTAATTATTCTTAAATAAATCGACTAGTTTTTGAGAAATCGATGTAAACGTTCCAACATTATAAACGATCATATCTCAGTCAAATGTTAACCAATCTTCAATATTGATATAGTTTAAGATTCACCGTTCAATTTTCTATCTAACTGTGTAATTTTTTTAATAAATCAACTAGTTTTTGAGAAATCGATGTAAACGTACCAACATTATAAACGCTCATATCTCATAAAAAAAAAAAAAAAAAAAGTTCACCTAACCTAACCGAACCAAACCTACCCTGTTCGCCATTCAATTTCCTATCTAATGGTGTACTTTGTTTCGAGTTATCGATGTAAATGTTCCAACATTATAAACGCTCATATCTCAGTCAAATGTTTACCAATCTTCAATATTGATATAGTTTTAGATTTGCCGTTCAATTTTCTATCTAACTGTGTAATTTTTTTAAATAAATCAACTAGTTTTTGAGAAATCGATGTAAACGTACCAACATTATAAACGCTCATATCTCAGTCAAATGTTAACCAATCTTCAATATTGATATAGTTTTAGATTTGCCGTTCAATTTTCTATCTAACTGTGTAATTTTTTAATAAATCAACTAGTTTTTGAGAAATCGATGTAAACGTACCAACATTATAAACGCTCATATCTCATAAAAAAAAAAAAAAAAAAATTTCACCTAACCTAACCGAACCAAACCTACCCTGTTCGCCATTCAATTTCCTATCTAATGGTGTAATTTGTTTCGAGTTATCGATGTAAATGTTCCAACATTATAAACGCTCATATCTCAGTCAAATGTTAACCAATCTTCAATATTGATATAGTTTTAGATTCGCCGTTCAATTTTCTATTTAAGGGTGTAATTTTTTTAAAATAAATCGACTAGTTTTTGAGAAATCGATGTAAACGTTCCAACATTATAAACGCTCATATCTCATTAAAAAAAAAAAAAAAAAGTTCACCTAACCTAACCGAACCAAATCTACCCTGTTCGCCATTCAATTTCCTATCTAATGGTGTAATTTGTTTCGAGTTATCGATGTAAATGTTCCAACATTATAAACGCTCATATCTCAGTCAAAATTTAACCAATCTTCAATATTGATATAGTTTTAGATTTGCCGTTCAATTTTCTATCTAACGGTGTAATTTTAATTAAATAAATCGACTAGTTTTTTAGAAATCGATGTAAACGTTTCAACATTATAAACGCTCATGTCTCAGTCAAATGTTAACCAATCTTCAATATTGATATGGTTTTAGATTTGCCGTTCAATTTTCTATCTAACGGTGTAATTATTCTTAAATAAATTTACTAGTTTTTGAGAAATCGATGTAAACGTTCCAACATTATAAACGATCATATCTCAGTCAAAATTTAACCAATCTTCAATATAGATATAGTTTTAGATTCGCCGTTCAATTTTCTATCTAACTGTGTAATTTTTTTAAATAAATCAACTAGTTTTTGAGAAATCGATGTAAACGTTCCAACATTATAAACGCTCATATCTCAGTCAAATATTAACCAATCTTCAATATTGATATAGTTTTAGATTTGCCGTTCAATTTTCTATCTAACGGTGTAATTATTCTTAAATAAATCGACTAGTTTTTGAGAAATCGATGTAAACGTTCCAACATTATAAACGCTCATATCTCAGTCAAAATTTAACCAATCTTCAATATAGATATAGTTTTAGATTCGCCGTTCAATTTTCTATCTAACTGTGTAATTTTTTTAAATAAATCAACTAGTTTTTGAGAAATCGATGTAAACGTTCCAACATTATAAACGCTCATATCTCAGTCAAATATTAACCAATCTTCAATATTTATATAGTTTTAGATTTGCCGTTCAATTTTCTATCTAACGGTGTAATTATTCTTAAATAAATCGACTAGTTTTTGAGAAATCGATGTAAACGTTCCAACATTATAAACGCTCATATCTCAGTCAAATGTTAACCAATCTTCAATATTGATATAGTTTTAGATTCGCCGTTCAATTTTCTATTTAAGGGTGTAATTTTTTTAAAATAAATCGACTAGTTTTTGAGAAATCGATGTAAACGTTCCAACATTATAAACGCTCATATCTCATTAAAAAAAAAAAAAAAAAGTTCACCTAACCTAACCGAACCAAATCTACCCTGTTCGACATTCAATTTCCTATCTAATGGTGTAATTTGTTTCGAGTTATCGATGTAAATGTTCCAACATTATAAACGCTCATATCTCAGTCAAAATTTAACCAATCTTCAATATTGATATAGTTTTAGATTTGCCGTTCAATTTTCTATCTAACGGTGTAATTTTAATTAAATAAATCGACTAGTTTTTTAGAAATCGATGTAAACGTTTCAACATTATAAACGCTCATGTCTCAGTCAAATGTTAACCAATCTTCAATATTGATATAGTTTTAGATTTGCCGTTCAATTTTCTATCTAACGGTGTAATTATTCTTAAATAAATTTACTAGTTTTTGAGAAATCGATGTAAACGTTCCAACATTATAAACGATCATATCTCAGTCAAAATTTAACCAATCTTCAATATAGATATAGTTTTAGATTCGCCGTTCAATTTTCTATCTAACTGTGTAATTTTTTTAAATAAATCAACTAGTTTTTGAGAAATCGATGTAAACGTTCCAACATTATAAACGCTCATATCTCAGTCAAATATTAACCAATCTTCAATATTTATATAGTTTTAGATTTGCCGTTCAATTTTCTATCTAACGGTGTAATTATTCTTAAATAAATCGACTAGTTTTTGAGAAATCGATGTAAACGTTCCAACATTATAAACGCTCATATCTCAGTCAAATGTTAACCAATCTTCAATATTTATATAGTTTTAGATTTGCCGTTCAATTTTCTATCTAACGGTGTAATTATTCTTAAATAAATCGACTAGTTTTTGAGTAATCCATGTAAATGTTCCAACATTATAAACGCTCATGTCTCAGTCAAATGTTAACCAATCTTCAATATTGGTATAGTTTTAGATTCGTTGTTCAATTTTCTATGTAACGGTGTAATTATTCTTAAATAAATCAACAAGTTTTTGAGAAATCGATGTAAACGTTCCAACATTATAAACGCTCATATCTCAGTCAAATGTTAACCAATCTTCAATATTGATATAGTTTTAGATTTGCCGTTCAATTTTCTATCTAACTGTGTAATTATTCTTAAATAAATCGACTAGTTTTTGAGAAATCGATGTAAACGTTCCAACATTATAAACGATCATATCTCAGTCAAATGTTAACCAATCTTCAATATTGATATAGTTTAAGATTCACCGTTCAATTTTCTATCTAACTGTGTAATTTTTTTTAATAAATCAACTAGTTTTTGAGAAATCGATGTAAACGTACCAACATTATAAACGCTCATATCTCATAAAAAAAAAAAAAAAAAAAAGTTCACCTAACCTAACCGAACCAAACATACCCTGTTCGCCATTCAATTTCCTATCTAATGGTGTAATTTGTTTCGAGTTATCGATGTAAATGTTCCAACATTATAAACGCTCATATCTCAGTCAAATGTTTACCAATCTTCAATATTGATATAGTTTTAGATTCGTTGTTCAATTTTCTATGTAACGGTGTAATTATTCTTAAATAAATCAACAAGTTTTTGAGAAATCGATGTAAACGTTCCAACATTATAAACGCTCATATCTCAGTCAAATGTTAACCAATCTTCAATATTGATATAGTTTTAGATTTGCCGTTCATTTTTCTATCTAACGGTGTAATTATTCTTAAATAAATCTACTAGTTTTTGAGAAATCGATGTAAACGTTCCAACATCATAAACGATCATATCTCAGTCAAATGTTAACCAATCTTCAATATTGATATAGTTTAAGATTCACCTTTCATTTTTCTATCTAACTGTGTAATTTTTTTTAATAAATCAACTAGTTTTTGAGAAATCGATGTAAACGTACCAACATTATAAACGCTCATATCTCATAAAAAAAAAAAAAAAAAAGTTCACCTAACCTAACCGAACCAAACCTACCCTGTTCGCCATTCAATTTCCTATCTAATGGTGTAATTTGTTTCGAGTTATCGATGTAAATGTTCCAACATTATAAACGCTCATATCTCAGTCAAAATTTAACCAATCTTCAATATTGATATAGTTTTAGATTTGCCGTTCAATTTTCTATCTAACGGTGTAATTATTCTTAAATAAATCAACAAGTTTTTGAGAAATCGATGTAAACGTTCCAACATTATAAACGCTCATATCTCAGTCAAATGTTAACCAATCTTCAATATTGATATAGTTTTAGATTTGCCGTTCAATTTTCTATCTAACGGTGTAATTATTCTTAAATAAATCGACTAGTTTTTGAGAAATCGATGTAAACGTTCCAACATTATAAACGATCATATCTCAGTCAAATGTTAACCAATCTTCAATATTGATATAGTTTAAGATTCACCGTTCAATTTTCTATCTAACTGTGTAATTTTTTTAATAAATCAACTAGTTTTTGAGAAATCGATGTAAACGTACCAACATTATAAACGCTCATATCTCATAAAAAAAAAAAAAAAAAAAAAGTTCACCTAACCTAACCGAACCAAACCTACCCTGTTCGCCATTCAATTTCCTATCTAATGGTGTAATTTGTTTCGAGTTATCGATGTAAATGTTCCAACATTATAAACGCTCATATCTCAGTCAAATGTTTACCAATCTTCAATATTGATATAGTTTTAGATTTGCCGTTCAATTTTCTATCTAACTGTGTAATTTTTTTAAATAAATCAACTAGTTTTTGAGAAATCGATGTAAACGTACCAACATTATAAACGCTCATATCTCAGTCAAATGTTAACCAATCTTCAATATTGATATAGTTTTAGATTCGCCGTTCAATTTTCTATTTAACGGTGTAATTTTTTTAAAATAAATCGACTAGTTTTTGAGAAATCGATGTAAACGTTCCAACATTATAAACGCTCATATCTCATAAAAAAAAAAAAAAAAAAAAGTTCACCTAACCTAACCGAACCAAACCTACCCTGTTCGCCATTCAATTTCCTATCTAATGGTGTAATTTGTTTCGAGTTATCGATGTAAACGTTCCAACATTATAAACGCTCATATCTCAGTCAAAATTTAACCAATCTTCAATATAGATATAGTTTTAGATTAGCCGTTCAATTTTCTATCTAACGGTGTAATTATTCTTAAATAAATCGACTAGTTTTTGAGAAATCGATGTAAACGTTCCAACATTATAAACGCTCATATCTCAGTCAAATGTTAACCAATCTTCAATATTTATATAGTTTTAGATTTGCCGTTCAATTTTCTATCTAACGGTGTAATTATTCTTAAATAAATCGACTAGTTTTTGAGTAATCCATGTAAATGTTCCAACATTATAAACGCTCATGTCTCAGTCAAATGTTAACCAATCTTCAATATTGATATAGTTTTAGATTCGTTGTTCAATTTTCTATGTAACGGTGTAATTATTCTTAAATAAATCAACAAGTTTTTGAGAAATCGATGTAAACGTTCCAACATTATAAACGCTCATATCTCAGTCAAATGTTAACCAATCTTCAATATTGATATAGTTTTAGATTTGCCGTTCAATTTTCTATCTAACGGTGTAATTATTCTTAAATAAATCGACTAGTTTTTGAGAAATCGATGTAAACGTTCCAACATTATAAACGGTCATATCTCAGTCAAATGTTAACCAATCTTCAATATTGATATAGTTTAAGATTCACCGTTCAATTTTCTATCTAACTGTGTAATTTTTTTTAATAAATCAACTAGTTTTTGAGAAATCGATGTAAACGTACCAACATTATAAACGCTCATATCTCATAAAAAAAAAAAAAAAAAAAGTTCACCTAACCTAACCGAACCAAACCTACCCTGTTCGCCATTCAATTTCCTATCTAATGGTGTAATTTGTTTCGAGTTATCGATGTAAATGTTCCAACATTATAAACGCTCATATCTCAGTCAAATGTTTACCAATCTTCAATATTGATATAGTTTTAGATTCGTTGTTCAATTTTCTATGTAACGGTGTAATTATTCTTAAATAAATCAACAAGTTTTTGAGAAATCGATGTAAACGTTCCAACATTATAAACGCTCATATCTCAGTCAAATGTTAACCAATCTTCAATATTGATATAGTTTTAGATTTGCCGTTCAATTTTCTATCTAACGGTGTAATTATTCTTAAATAAATCGACTAGTTTTTGAGAAATCGATGTAAACGTTCCAACATTATAAACGATCATATCTCAGTCAAATGTTAACCAATCTTCAATATTGATATAGTTTAAGATTCACCGTTCAATTTTCTATCTAACTGTGTAATTTTTTTAATAAATCAACTAGTTTTTGAGAAATCGATGTAAATGTTCCAACATTATAAACGCTCATGTCTCAGTCAAATGTTAACCAATCTTCAATATTTATATAGTTTTATATTTGCCGTTCAATTTTCTATCTAACGGTGTAATTATTCTTAAATAAATCGACTAGTTTTTGAGAAATCGATGTAAACGTTCCAACATTATAAACGCTCATATCTCAGTCAAATGTTAACCAATCTTCAATATTGATATAGTTTTAGATTTGCCGTTCAATTTTCTATCTAACGGTGTAATTATTCTTAAATAAATCGACTAGTTTTTGAGAAATCGATGTAAACGTTCCAACATTATAAACGCTCATGTCTCAGTCAAATGTTAACCAATCTTCAATATTTATATCAATTTTCTATCTAACGGTGTAATAATTCTTAAATAAATCAACTAGTTTTTGAGAAATCGATGTAAACGTTCCAACATTATAAACGCTCATGTCTCAGTCAAATGTTAACCAATCTTCAATATTGATATAGTTTTAGATTCGTTGTTCAATTTTCTATGTAACGGTGTAATTATTCTTAAATAAATCAACAAGTTTTTGAGAAATCGATGTAAATGTTCCAACATTATAAACGCTCATGTCTCAGTCAAATGTTAACCAATCTTCAATATTTATATAGTTTTAGATTTGCCGTTCAATTTTCTATCTAACAGTGTAATTATTCTTAAATAAATCGACTAGTTTTTGAGAAATCGATGTAAACGTTCCAACATTATAAACGCTCATATCTCAGTCAAATGTTAACCAATCTTCAATATTGATATAGTTTTAGATTTGCCGTTCAATTTTCTATCTAACGGTGTAATTATTCTTAAATAAATCTACTAGTTTTTGAGAAATCGATGTAAACGTTCCAACATTATAAACGATCATATCTCAGTCAAATGTTAACCAATCTTCAATATTGATATAGTTTAAGATTCACCTTTCATTTTTCTATCTAACTGTGTAATTTTTTTTAATAAATCAACTAGTTTTTGAGAAATCGATGTAAACGTACCAACATTATAAACGCTCATATCTCATAAAAAAAAAAAAAAAAAAGTTCACCTAACCTAACCGAACCAAACCTACCCTGTTCGCCATTCAATTTCCTATCTAATGGTGTAATTTGTTTCGAGTTATCGATGTAAATGTTCCAACATTATAAACGCTCATATCTCAGTCAAAATTTAACCAATCTTCAATATTGATATAGTTTTAGATTTGCCGTTCAATTTTCTATCTAACGGTGTAATTATTCTTAAATAAATCAACAAGTTTTTGAGAAATCGATGTAAACGTTCCAACATTATAAACGCTCATATCTCAGTCAAATGTTAACCAATCTTCAATATTGATATAGTTTTAGATTTGCCGTTCAATTTTCTATCTAACGGTGTAATTATTCTTAAATAAATCGACTAGTTTTTGAGAAATCGATGTAAACGTTCCAACATTATAAACGATCATATCTCAGTCAAATGTTAACCAATCTTCAATATTGATATAGTTTAAGATTCACCGTTCAATTTTCTATCTAACTGTGTAATTTTTTTAATAAATCAACTAGTTTTTGAGAAATCGATGTAAACGTACCAACATTATAAACGCTCATATCTCATAAAAAAAAAAAAAAAAAAAAGTTCACCTAACCTAACCGAACCAAACCTACCCTGTTCGCCATTCAATTTCCTATCTAATGGTGTAATTTGTTTCGAGTTATCGATGTAAATGTTCCAACATTATAAACGCTCATATCTCAGTCAAATGTTTACCAATCTTCAATATTGATATAGTTTTAGATTTGCCGTTCAATTTTCTATCTAACTGTGTAATTTTTTTAAATAAATCAACTAGTTTTTGAGAAATCGATGTAAACGTACCAACATTATAAACGCTCATATCTCAGTCAAATGTTAACCAATCTTCAATATTGATATAGTTTTAGATTCGCCGTTCAATTTTCTATTTAAGGGTGTAATTTTTTTAAAATAAATCGACTAGTTTTTGAGAAATCGATGTAAACGTTCCAACATTATAAACGCTCATATCTCATAAAAAAAAAAAAAAAAAAAGTTCACCTAACCTAACCGAACCAAACCTACCCTGTTCGCCATTCAATTTCCTATCTAATGGTGTAATTTGTTTCGAGTTATCGATGTAAACGTTCCAACATTATAAACGCTCATATCTCAGTCAAAATTTAACCAATCTTCAATATAGATATAGTTTTAGATTAGCCGTTCAATTTTCTATCTAACGGTGTAATTATTCTTAAATAAATCGACTAGTTTTTGAGAAATCGATGTAAACGTTCCAACATTATAAACGCTCATATCTCAGTCAAATGTTAACCAATCTTCAATATTTATATAGTTTTAGATTTGCCGTTCAATTTTCTATCTAACGGTGTAATTATTCTTAAATAAATCGACTAGTTTTTGAGTAATCCATGTAAATGTTCCAACATTATAAACGCTCATGTCTCAGTCAAATGTTAACCAATCTTCAATATTGATATAGTTTTAGATTTGCCGTTCAATTTTCTATCTAACGGTGTAATTATTCTTAAATAAATCGACTAGTTTTTGAGAAATCGATGTAAACGTTCCAACATTATAAACGATCATATCTCAGTCAAATGTTAACCAATCTTCAATATTGATATAGTTTAAGATTCACCGTTCAATTTTCTATCTAACTGTGTAATTTTTTTTAATAAATCAACTAGTTTTTGAGAAATCGATGTAAACGTACCAACATTATAAACGCTCATATCTCATAAAAAAAAAAAAAAAAAAAGTTCACCTAACCTAACCGAACCAAACCTACCCTGTTCGCCATTCAATTTCCTATCTAATGGTGTAATTTGTTTCGAGTTATCGATGTAAATGTTCCAACATTATAAACGCTCATATCTCAGTCAAATGTTTACCAATCTTCAATATTGATATAGTTTTAGATTCGTTGTTCAATTTTCTATGTAACGGTGTAATTATTCTTAAATAAATCAACAAGTTTTTGAGAAATCGATGTAAACGTTCCAACATTATAAACGCTCATATCTCAGTCAAATGTTAACCAATCTTCAATATTGATATAGTTTTAGATTTGCCGTTCAATTTTCTATCTAACGGTGTAATTATTCTTAAATAAATCGACTAGTTTTTGAGAAATCGATGTAAACGTTCCAACATTATAAACGATCATATCTCAGTCAAATGTTAACCAATCTTCAATATTGATATAGTTTAAGATTCACCGTTCAATTTTCTATCTAACTGTGTAATTTTTTTAATAAATCAACTAGTTTTTGAGAAATCGATGTAAATGTTCCAACATTATAAACGCTCATGTCTCAGTCAAATGTTAACCAATCTTCAATATTTATATAGTTTTATATTTGCCGTTCAATTTTCTATCTAACAGTGTAATTATTCTTAAATAAATCGACTAGTTTTTGAGAAATCGATGTAAACGTTCCAACATTATAAACGCTCATATCTCAGTCAAATGTTAACCAATCTTCAATATTGATATAGTTTTAGATTTGCCGTTCAATTTTCTATCTAACGGTGTAATTATTCTTAAATAAATCGACTAGTTTTTGAGAAATCGATGTAAACGTTCCAACATTATAAACGCTCATATCTCAGTCAAAATTTAACCAATCTTCAATATAGATATAGTTTTAGATTCGCCGTTCAATTTTCTATCTAACTGTGTAATTTTTTTAAATAAATCAACTAGTTTTTGAGAAATCGATGTAAACGTTCCAACATTATAAACGCTCATATCTCAGTCAAATATTAACCAATCTTCAATATTTATATAGTTTTAGATTTGCCGTTCAATTTTCTATCTAACGGTGTAATTATTCTTAAATAAATCGACTAGTTTTTGAGAAATCGATGTAAACGTTCCAACATTATAAACGCTCATGTCTCAGTCAAATGTTAACCAATCTTCAATATTTATATCAATTTTCTATCTAACGGTGTAATAATTCTTAAATAAATCAACTAGTTTTTGAGAAATCGATGTAAACGTTCCAACATTATAAACGCTCATGTCTCAGTCAAATGTTAACCAATCTTCAATATTGATATAGTTTTAGATTCGTTGTTCAATTTTCTATGTAACGGTGTAATTATTCTTAAATAAATCAACAAGTTTTTGAGAAATCGATGTAAATGTTCCAACATTATAAACGCTCATGTCTCAGTCAAATGTTAACCAATCTTCAATATTTATATAGTTTTAGATTTGCCGTTCAATTTTCTATCTAACAGTGTAATTATTCTTAAATAAATCGACTAGTTTTTGAGAAATCGATGTAAACGTTCCAACATTATAAACGCTCATGTCTCAGTCAAATGTTAACCAATCTTCAATATTGATATAGTTTTAGATTTGCCGTTCAATTTTCTATCTAACGGTGTAATTATTCTTAAATAAATCTACTAGTTTTTGAGAAATCGATGTAAACGTTCCAACATTATAAACGATCATATCTCAGTCAAAATTTAACCAATCTTCAATATAGATATAGTTTTAGATTCGCCGTTCAATTTTCTATCTAACTGTGTAATTTTTTTAAATAAATCAACTAGTTTTTGAGAAATCGATGTAAATGTTCCAACATTATAAACGCTCATGTCTCAGTCAAATGTTAACCAATCTTCAATATTTATATAGTTTTAGATTTGCCGTTCAATTTTCTATCTAACGGTGTAATTATTCTTAAATAAATCGACTAGTTTTTGAGAAATCGATGTAAACGTTCCAACATTATAAACGCTCATATCTCAGTCAAATGTTAACCAATCTTCAATATTGATATAGTTTTAGATTTGCCGTTCAATTTTCTATCTAACGGTGTAATTATTCTTAAATAAATCTACTAGTTTTTGAGAAATCGATGTAAACGTTCCAACATTATAAACGATCATATCTCAGTCAAAATTTAACCAATCTTCAATATAGATATAGTTTTAGATTCGCCGTTCAATTTTCTATCTAACTGTGTAATTTTTTTAAATAAATCAACTAGTTTTTGAGAAATCGATGTAAACGTTCCAACATTATAAACGCTCATGTCTCAGTCAAATGTTAACCAATCTTCAATATTTATATCAATTTTCTATCTAACGGTGTAATATTTTTTAAATAAATCAACTAGTTTTTCAGAAATCGATGTAAACGTTCCAACATTATAAACGCTCATATCTCAGTCAAATGTTAACCAATCTTCAATATTGATATAGTTTTAGATTTGCCGTTCAATTTTCTATCTAACTGTGTAATTTTTTTAAATAAATCAACTAGTTTTTGAGAAATCGATGTAAACGTTCCAACATTATAAACGCTCATATCTCAGTCAAATATTAACCAATCTTCAATATTGATATAGTTTTAGATTTGCCGTTCAATTTTCTATCTAACGGTGTAATTATTCTTAAATAAATCGACTAGTTTTTGAGAAATCGATGTAAACGTTCCAACATTATAAACGCTCATATCTCAGTCAAAATTTAACCAATCTTCAATATAGATATAGTTTTAGATTCGCCGTTCAATTTTCTATCTAACTGTGTAATTTTTTTAAATAAATCAACTAGTTTTTGAGAAATCGATGTAAACGTTCCAACATTATAAACGCTCATATCTCAGTCAAATATTAACCAATCTTCAATATTTATATAGTTTTAGATTTGCCGTTCAATTTTCTATCTAACGGTGTAATTATTCTTAAATAAATCGACTAGTTTTTGAGAAATCGATGTAAACGTTCCAACATTATAAACGCTCATGTCTCAGTCAAATGTTAACCAATCTTCAATATTTATATAGTTTTAGATTTGCCGTTCAATTTTCTATCTAACGGTGTAATTATTCTTAAATAAATCGACTAGTTTTTGAGTAATCCATGTAAATGTTCCAACATTATAAACGCTCATATCTCAGTCAAATGTTAACCAATCTTCAATATTGATATAGTTTTAGATTCGTTGTTCAATTTTCTATGTAACGGTGTAATTATTCTTAAATAAATCAACAAGTTTTTGAGAAATCGATGTAAACGTTCCAACATTATAAACGCTCATATCTCAGTCAAATGTTAACCAATCTTCAATATTGATATAGTTTTAGATTTGCCGTTCAATTTTCTATCTAACGGTGTAATTATTCTTAAATAAATCGACTAGTTTTTGAGAAATCGATGTAAACGTTCCAACATTATAAACGATCATATCTCAGTCAAATGTTAACCAATCTTCAATATTGATATAGTTTAAGATTCACCGTTCAATTTTCTATCTAACTGTGTAATTTTTTTTAATAAATCAACTAGTTTTTGAGAAATCGATGTAAACGTACCAACATTATAAACGCTCATATCTCATAAAAAAAAAAAAAAAAAAAGTTCACCTAACCTAACCGAACCAAACCTACCCTGTTCGCCATTCAATTTCCTATCTAATGGTGTAATTTGTTTCGAGTTATCGATGTAAATGTTCCAACATTATAAACGCTCATATCTCAGTCAAATGTTTACCAATCTTCAATATTGATATAGTTTTAGATTCGTTGTTCAATTTTCTATGTAACGGTGTAACTATTCTTAAATAAATCAACAAGTTTTTGAGAAATCGATGTAAACGTTCCAACATTATAAACGCTCATATCTCAGTCAAATGTTAACCAATCTTCAATATTGATATAGTTTTAGATTTGCCGTTCAATTTTCTATCTAACGGTGTAATTATTCTTAAATAAATCAACAAGTTTTTGAGAAATCGATGTAAACGTTCCAACATTATAAACGCTCATATCTCAGTCAAATGTTAACCAATCTTCAATATTGATATAGTTTTAGATTTGCCGTTAAATTTTCTATCTAACGGTGTAATTATTCTTAAATAAATCGACTAGTTTTTGAGAAATCGATGTAAACGTTCCAACATTATAAACGATCATATCTCAGTCAAATGTTAACCAATCTTCAATATTGATATAGTTTAAGATTCACCGTTCAATTTTCTATCTAACTGTGTAATTTTTTTTAATAAATCAACTAGTTTTTGAGAAATCGATGTAAACGTACCAACATTATAAACGCTCATATCTCATAAAAAAAAAAAAAAAAAAAGTTCACCTAACCTAACCGAACCAAACCTACCCTGTTCGCCATTCAATTTCCTATCTAATGGTGTAATTTGTTTCGAGTTATCGATGTAAATGTTCCAACATTATAAACGCTCATATCTCAGTCAAAATTTAACCAATCTTCAATATTGATATAGTTTTAGATTTGCCGTTCAATTTTCTATCTAACGGTGTAATTATTCTTAAATAAATCGACTAGTTTTTGAGAAATCGATGTAAACGTTCCAACATTATAAACGATCATATCTCAGTCAAATGTTAACCAATCTTCAATATTGATATAGTTTTAGATTCGCCGTTCAATTTTCTATTTAAGGGTGTAATTTTTTTAAAATAAATCGACTAGTTTTTGAGAAATCGATGTAAACGTTCCAACATTATAAACGCTCATATCTCATTAAAAAAAAAAAAAAAAGTTCACCTAACCTAACCGAACCAAATCTACCCTGTTCGCCATTCAATTTCCTATCTAATGGTGTAATTTGTTTCGAGTTATCGATGTAAATGTTCCAACATTATAAACGCTCATATCTCAGTCAAAATTTAACCAATCTTCAATATTGATATAGTTTTAGATTTGCCGTTCAATTTTCTATCTAACGGTGTAATTTTAATTAAATAAATCGACTAGTTTTTTAGAAATCGATGTAAACGTTTCAACATTATAAACGCTCATGTCTCAGTCAAATGTTAACCAATCTTCAATATTGATATAGTTTTAGATTTGCCGTTCAATTTTCTATCTAACGGTGTAATTATTCTTAAATAAATTTACTAGTTTTTGAGAAATCGATGTAAACGTTCCAACATTATAAACGATCATATCTCAGTCAAAATTTAACCAATCTTCAATATAGATATAGTTTTAGATTCGCCGTTCAATTTTCTATCTAACTGTGTAATTTTTTTAAATAAATCAACTAGTTTTTGAGAAATCGATGTAAACGTTCCAACATTATAAACGCTCATATCTCAGTCAAATATTAACCAATCTTCAATATTGATATAGTTTTAGATTTGCCGTTCAATTTTCTATCTAACGGTGTAATTATTCTTAAATAAATCGACTAGTTTTTGAGAAATCGATGTAAACGTTCCAACATTATAAACGCTCATATCTCAGTCAAAATTTAACCAATCTTCAATATAGATATAGTTTTAGATTCGCCGTTCAATTTTCTATCTAACTGTGTAATTTTTTTAAATAAATCAACTAGTTTTTGAGAAATCGATGTAAACGTTCCAACATTATAAACGCTCATATCTCAGTCAAATATTAACCAATCTTCAATATTTATATAGTTTTAGATTTGCCGTTCAATTTTCTATCTAACGGTGTAATTATTCTTAAATAAATCGACTAGTTTTTGAGAAATCGATGTAAACGTTCCAACATTATAAACGCTCATATCTCAGTCAAATGTTAACCAATCTTCAATATTGATATAGTTTTAGATTCGCCGTTCAATTTTCTATTTAAGGGTGTAATTTTTTTAAAATAAATCGACTAGTTTTTGAGAAATCGATGTAAACGTTCCAACATTATAAACGCTCATATCTCATTAAAAAAAAAAAAAAAAAGTTCACCTAACCTAACCGAACCAAATCTACCCTGTTCGCCATTCAATTTCCTATCTAATGGTGTAATTTGTTTCGAGTTATCGATGTAAATGTTCCAACATTATAAACGCTCATATCTCAGTCAAAATTTAACCAATCTTCAATATTGATATAGTTTTAGATTTGCCGTTCAATTTTCTATCTAACGGTGTAATTTTAATTAAATAAATCGACTAGTTTTTTAGAAATCGATGTAAACGTTTCAACATTATAAACGCTCATGTCTCAGTCAAATGTTAACCAATCTTCAATATTGATATAGTTTTAGATTTGCCGTTCAATTTTCTATCTAACGGTGTAATTATTCTTAAATAAATTTACTAGTTTTTGAGAAATCGATGTAAACGTTCCAACATTATAAACGATCATATCTCAGTCAAAATTTAACCAATCTTCAATATAGATATAGTTTTAGATTCGCCGTTCAATTTTCTATCTAACTGTGTAATTTTTTTAAATAAATCAACTAGTTTTTGAGAAATCGATGTAAACGTTCCAACATTATAAACGCTCATATCTCAGTCAAATATTAACCAATCTTCAATATTTATATCAATTTTCTATCTAACGGTGTAATTATTCTTAAATAAATCGACTAGTTTTTGAGAAATCGATGTAAACGTTCCAACATTATAAACGCTCATATCTCAGTCAAAATTTAACCAATCTTCAATATAGATATAGTTTTAGATTCGCCGTTCAATTTTCTATCTAACTGTGTAATTTTTTTAAATAAATCAACTAGTTTTTGAGAAATCGATGTAAACGTTCCAACATTATAAACGCTCATATCTCAGTCAAATATTAACCAATCTTCAATATTGATATAGTTTTAGATTTGCCGTTCAATTTTCTATCTAACGGTGTAATTATTCTTAAATAAATCGACTAGTTTTTGAGAAATCGATGTAAACGTTCCAACATTATAAACGCTCATATCTCAGTCAAATGTTAACCAATCTTCAATATTTATATAGTTTTAGATTTGCCGTTCAATTTTCTATCTAACGGTGTAATTATTCTTAAATAAATCGACTAGTTTTTGAGTAATCCATGTAAATGTTCCAACATTATAAACGCTCATGTCTCAGTCAAATGTTAACCAATCTTCAATATTGGTATAGTTTTAGATTCGTTGTTCAATTTTCTATGTAACGGTGTAATTATTCTTAAATAAATCAACAAGTTTTTGAGAAATCGATGTAAACGTTCCAACATTATAAACGCTCATATCTCAGTCAAATGTTAACCAATCTTCAATATTGATATAGTTTTAGATTTGCCGTTCAATTTTCTATCTAACTGTGTAATTATTCTTAAATAAATCGACTAGTTTTTGAGAAATCGATGTAAACGTTCCAACATTATAAACGATCATATCTCAGTCAAATGTTAACCAATCTTCAATATTGATATAGTTTAAGATTCACCGTTCAATTTTCTATCTAACTGTGTAATTTTTTTTAATAAATCAACTAGTTTTTGAGAAATCGATGTAAACGTACCAACATTATAAACGCTCATATCTCATAAAAAAAAAAAAAAAAAAAGTTCACCTAACCTAACCGAACCAAACCTACCCTGTTCGCCATTCAATTTCCTATCTAATGGTGTAATTTGTTTCGAGTTATCGATGTAAATGTTCCAACATTATAAACGCTCATATCTCAGTCAAATGTTTACCAATCTTCAATATTGATATAGTTTAAGATTCACCGTTCAATTTTCTATCTAACTGTGTAATTTTTTTAATAAATCAACTAGTTTTTGAGAAATCGATGTAAACGTACCAACATTATAAACGCTCATATCTCATAAAAAAAAAAAAAAAAAAAGTTCACCTAACCTAACCGAACCAAACCTACCCTGTTCGCCATTCAATTTCCTATCTAATGGTGTCATTTGTTTCGAGTTATCGATGTAAATGTTCCAACATTATAAACGCTCATATCTCAGTCAAATGTTTACCAATCTTCAATATTGATATAGTTTTAGATTCGTTGTTCAATTTTCTATGTAACGGTGTAATTATTCTTAAATAAATCAACAAGTTTTTGAGAAATCGATGTAAACGTTCCAACATTATAAACGCTCATATCTCAGTCAAATGTTAACCAATCTTCAATATTGATATAGTTTTAGATTTGCCGTTCAATTTTCTATCTAACGGTGTAATTATTCTTAAATAAATCGACTAGTTTTTGAGAAATCGATGTAAACGTTCCAACATTATAAACGATCATATCTCAGTCAAATGTTAACCAATCTTCAATATTGATATAGTTTAAGATTCACCTTTCATTTTTCTATCTAACTGTGTAATTTTTTTTAATAAATCAACTAGTTTTTGAGAAATCGATGTAAACGTACCAACATTATAAACGCTCATATCTCATAAAAAAAAAAAAAAAAAAAGTTCACCTAACCTAACCGAACCAAACCTACCCTGTTCGCCATTCAATTTCCTATCTAATGGTGTAATTTGTTTCGAGTTATCGATGTAAATGTTCCAACATTATAAACGCTCATATCTCAGTCAAAATTTAACCAATCTTCAATATTGATATAGTTTTAGATTTGCCGTTCAATTTTCTATCTAACGGTGTAATTATTCTTAAATAAATCAACAAGTTTTTGAGAAATCGATGTAAACGTTCCAACATTATAAACGCTCATATCTCAGTCAAATGTTAACCAATCTTCAATATTGATATAGTTTTAGATTTGCCGTTCAATTTTCTATCTAACGGTGTAATTATTCTTAAATAAATCGACTAGTTTTTGAGAAATCGATGTAAACGTTCCAACATTATAAACGATCATATCTCAGTCAAATGTTAACCAATCTTCAATATTGATATAGTTTAAGATTCACCGTTCAATTTTCTATCTAACTGTGTAATTTTTTTAATAAATCAACTAGTTTTTGAGAAATCGATGTAAACGTTCCAACATTATAAACGATCATATCTCAGTCAAATGTTAACCAATCTTCAATATTGATATAGTTTTAGATTTGCCGTTCAATTTTCTATCTAACTGTGTAATTTTTTTAAATAAATCAACTAGTTTTTGAGAAATCGATGTAAACGTACCAACATTATAAACGCTCATATCTCAGTCAAATGTTAACCAATCTTCAATATTGATATAGTTTTAGATTCGCCGTTCAATTTTCTATTTAAGGGTGTAATTTTTTTAAAATAAATCGACTAGTTTTTGAGAAATCGATGTAAACGTTCCAACATTATAAACGCTCATATCTCATAAAAAAAAAAAAAAAAAAAAGTTCACCTAACCTAACCGAACCAAACCTACCCTGTTCGCCATTCAATTTCCTATCTAATGGTGTAATTTGTTTCGAGTTATCGATGTAAATGTTCCAACATTATAAACGCTCATATCTCAGTCAAATGTTTACCAATCTTCAATATTGATATAGTTTAAGATTCACCGTTCAATTTTCTATCTAACTGTGTAATTTTTTTAATAAATCAACTAGTTTTTGAGAAATCGATGTAAACGTACCAACATTATAAACGCTCATATCTCATAAAAAAAAAAAAAAAAAAAGTTCACCTAACCTAACCGAACCAAACCTACCCTGTTCGCCATTCAATTTCCTATCTAATGGTGTAATTTGTTTCGAGTTATCGATGTAAATGTTCCAACATTATAAACGCTCATATCTCAGTCAAATGTTAACCAATCTTCAATATTGATATAGTTTTAGATTTGCCGTTCAATTTTCTATCTAACGGTGTAATTATTCTTAAATAAATCGACTAGTTTTTGAGAAATCGATGTAAACGTTCCAACATTATAAACGATCATATCTCAGTCAAATGTTAACCAATCTTCAATATTGATATAGTTTAAGATTCACCGTTCAATTTTCTATCTAACTGTGTAATTTTTTTAATAAATCAACTAGTTTTTGAGAAATCGATGTAAACGTACCAACATTATAAACGCTCATATCTCATAAAAAAAAAAAAAAAAAAAAAGTTCACCTAACCTAACCGAACCAAACCTACCCTGTTCGCCATTCAATTTCCTATCTAATGGTGTAATTTGTTTCGAGTTATCGATGTACATGTTCCAACATTATAAACGCTCATATCTCAGTCAAGTGTTTACCAATCTTCAATATTGATATAGTTTTAGATTTGCCGTTCAATTTTCTATCTAACTGTGTAATTTTTTTAAATAAATCAACTAGTTTTTGAGAAATCGATGTAAACGTACCAACATTATAAACGCTCATATCTCAGTCAAATGTTAACCAATCTTCAATATTGATATAGTTTTAGATTCGCCGTTCAATTTTCTATTTAAGGGTGTAATTTTTTTAAAATAAATCGACTAGTTTTTGAGAAATCGATGTAAACGTTCCAACATTATAAACGCTCATATCTCATAAAAAAAAAAAAAAAAAAAAGTTCACCTAACCTAACCGAACCAAACCTACCCTGTTCGCCATTCAATTTCCTATCTAATGGTGTAATTTGTTTCGAGTTATCGATGTAAATGTTCCAACATTATAAACGCTCATATCTCAGTCAAATGTTTACCAATCTTCAATATTGATATAGTTTAAGATTCACCGTTCAATTTTCTATCTAACTGTGTAATTTTTTTAATAAATCAACTAGTTTTTGAGAAATCGATGTAAACGTACCAACATTATAAACGCTCATATCTCATAAAAAAAAAAAAAAAAAAAGTTCACCTAACCTAACCGAACCAAACCTACCCTGTTCGCCATTCAATTTCCTATCTAATGGTGTAATTTGTTTCGAGTTATCGATGTAAATGTTCCAACATTATAAACGCTCATATCTCAGTCAAATGTTTACCAATCTTCAATATTGATATAGTTTTAGATTTGCCGTTCAATTTTCTATCTAACTGTGTAATTTTTTTAAATAAATCAACTAGTTTTTGAGAAATCGATGTAAACGTACCAACATTATAAACGCTCATATCTCAGTCAAATGTTAACCAATCTTCAATATTGATATAGTTTTAGATTCGCCGTTCAATTTTCTATTTAAGGGTGTAATTTTTTTAAAATAAATCGACTAGTTTTTGAGAAATCGATGTAAACGTTCCAACATTATAAACGCTCATATCTCATAAAAAAAAAAAAAAAAAAAGTTCACCTAACCTAACCGAACCAAACCTACCCTGTTCGCCATTCAATTTCCTATCTAATGGTGTAATTTGTTTCGAGTTATCGATGTAAATGTTCCAACATTATAAACGCTCATATCTCAGTCAAATGTTTACCAATCTTCAATATTGATATAGTTTAAGATTCACCGTTCAATTTTCTATCTAACTGTGTAATTTTTTTAATAAATCAACTAGTTTTTGAGAAATCGATGTAAACGTACCAACATTATAAACGCTCATATCTCATAAAAAAAAAAAAAAAAAAAGTTCACCTAACCTAACCGAACCAAACCTACCCTGTTCGCCATTCAATTTCCTATCTAATGGTGTAATTTGTTTCGAGTTATCGATGTAAATGTTCCAACATTATAAACGCTCATATCTCAGTCAAATGTTTACCAATCTTCAATATTGATATAGTTTTAGATTCGTTGTTCAATTTTCTATGTAACGGTGTAATTATTCTTAAATAAATCAACAAGTTTTTGAGAAATCGATGTAAACGTTCCAACATTATAAACGCTCATATCTCAGTCAAATGTTAACCAATCTTCAATATTGATATAGTTTTAGATTTGCCGTTCAATTTTCTATCTAACGGTGTAATTATTCTTAAATAAATCGACTAGTTTTTGAGAAATCGATGTAAACGTTCCAACATTATAAACGATCATATCTCAGTCAAATGTTAACCAATCTTCAATATTGATATAGTTTAAGATTCACCGTTCGATTTTCTATCTAACTGTGTAATTTTTTTAATAAATCAACTAGTTTTTGAGAAATCGATGTAAACGTACCAACATTATAAACGCTCATATCTCATAAAAAAAAAAAAAAAAAAAAAGTTCACCTAACCTAACCGAACCAAACCTACCCTGTTCGCCATTCAATTTCCTATCTAATGGTGTAATTTGTTTCGAGTTATCGATGTAAATGTTCCAACATTATAAACGCTCATATCTCAGTCAAATGTTTACCAACCTTCAATATTGATATAGTTTTAGATTTGCCGTTCAATTTTCTATCTAACTGTGTAATTTTTTTAAATAAATCAACTAGTTTTTGAGAAATCGATGTAAACGTACCAACATTATAAACGCTCATATCTCAGTCAAATGTTAACCAATCTTCAATATTGATATAGTTTTAGATTCGCCGTTCAATTTTCTATTTAAGGGTGTAATTTTTTTAAAATAAATCGACTAGTTTTTGAGAAATCGATGTAAACGTTCCAACATTATAAACGCTCATATCTCATAAAAAAAAAAAAAAAAAAAGTTCACCTAACCTAACCGAACCAAACCTACCCTGTTCGCCATTCAATTTCCTATCTAATGGTGTAATTTGTTTCGAGTTATCGATGTAAATGTTCCAACATTATAAACGCTCATATCTCAGTCAAATGTTTACCAATCTTCAATATTGATATAGTTTAAGATTCACCGTTCAATTTTCTATCTAACTGTGTAATTTTTTTAATAAATCAACTAGTTTTTGAGAAATCGATGTAAACGTACCAACATTATAAACGCTCATATCTCATAAAAAAAAAAAAAAAAAAAGTTCACCTAACCTAACCGAACCAAACCTACCCTGTTCGCCATTCAATTTCCTATCTAATGGTGTAATTTGTTTCGAGTTATCGATGTAAATGTTCCAACATTATAAACGCTCATATCTCAGTCAAATGTTTACCAATCTTCAATATTGATATAGTTTTAGATTCGTTGTTCAATTTTCTATGTAACGGTGTAATTATTCTTAAATAAATCAACAAGTTTTTGAGAAATCGATGTAAACGTTCCAACATTATAAACGCTCATATCTCAGTCAAATGTTAACCAATCTTCAATATTGATATAGTTTTAGATTTGCCGTTCAATTTTCTATCTAACGGTGTAATTATTCTTAAATAAATCGACTAGTTTTTGAGAAATCGATGTAAACGTTCCAACATTATAAACGATCATATCTCAGTCAAATGTTAACCAATCTTCAATATTGATATAGTTTAAGATTCACCGTTCGATTTTCTATCTAACTGTGTAATTTTTTTAATAAATCAACTAGTTTTTGAGAAATCGATGTAAACGTACCAACATTATAAACGCTCATATCTCATAAAAAAAAAAAAAAAAAAAAAGTTCACCTAACCTAACCGAACCAAACCTACCCTGTTCGCCATTCAATTTCCTATCTAATGGTGTAATTTGTTTCGAGTTATCGATGTAAATGTTCCAACATTATAAACGCTCATATCTCAGTCAAATGTTTACCAATCTTCAATATTGATATAGTTTTAGATTTGCCGTTCAATTTTCTATCTAACTGTGTAATTTTTTTAAATAAATCAACTAGTTTTTGAGAAATCGATGTAAACGTACCAACATTATAAACGCTCATATCTCAGTCAAATGTTAACCAATCTTCAATATTGATATAGTTTTAGATTCGCCGTTCAATTTTCTATTTAAGGGTGTAATTTTTTTAAAATAAATCGACTAGTTTTTGAGAAATCGATGTAAACGTTCCAACATTATAAACGCTCATATCTCATAAAAAAAAAAAAAAAAAAGTTCACCTAACCTAACCGAACCAAACCTACCCTGTTCGCCATTCAATTTCCTATCTAATGGTGTAATTTGTTTCGAGTTATCGATGTAAATGTTCCAACATTATAAACGCTCATATCTCAGTCAAAATTTAACCAATCTTCAATATTGATATAGTTTTAGATTTGCCGTTCAATTTTCTATCTAACGGTGTAATTTTAATTAAATAAATCGACTAGTTTTTTAGAAATCGATGTAAACGTTTCAACATTATAAACGCTCATGTCTCAGTCAAATGTTAACCAATCTTCAATATTGATATAGTTTTAGATTTGCCGTTCAATTTTCTATCTAACTGTGTAATTTTTTTAAATAAATCAACTAGTTTTTGAGAAATCGATGTAAACGTACCAACATTATAAACGCTCATATCTCAGTCAAATGTTAACCAATCTTCAATATTGATATAGTTTTAGATTCGCCGTTCAATTTTCTATTTAAGGGTGTAATTTTTTTAAAATAAATCGACTAGTTTTTGAGAAATCGATGTAAACGTTCCAACATTATAAACGCTCATATCTCATTAAAAAAAAAAAAAAAAGTTCACCTAACCTAACCGAACCAAATCTACCCTGTTCGCCATTCAATTTCCTATCTAATGGTGTAATTTGTTTCGAGTTATCGATGTAAATGTTCCAACATTATAAACGCTCATATCTCAGTCAAAATTTAACCAATCTTCAATATTGATATAGTTTTAGATTTGCCGTTCAATTTTCTATCTAACGGTGTAATTATTCTTAAATAAATCAACAAGTTTTTGAGAAATCGATGTAAACGTTCCAACATTATAAACGCTCATATCTCAGTCAAATGTTAACCAATCTTCAATATTGATATAGTTTTAGATTTGCCGTTCAATTTTCTATCTAACGGTGTAATTATTCTTAAATAAATCGACTAGTTTTTGAGAAATCGATGTAAACGTTCCAACATTATAAACGATCATATCTCAGTCAAATGTTAACCAATCTTCAATATTGATATAGTTTAAGATTCACCGTTCAATTTTCTATCTAACTGTGTAATTTTTTTAATAAATCAACTAGTTTTTGAGAAATCGATGTAAACGTACCAACATTATAAACGCTCATATCTCATAAAAAAAAAAAAAAAAAAAAAGTTCACCTAACCTAACCGAACCAAACCTACCCTGTTCGCCATTCAATTTCCTATCTAATGGTGTAATTTGTTTCGAGTTATCGATGTAAATGTTCCAACATTATAAACGCTCATATCTCAGTCAAATGTTTACCAATCTTCAATATTGATATAGTTTTAGATTTGCCGTTCAATTTTCTATCTAACTGTGTAATTTTTTTAAATAAATCAACTAGTTTTTGAGAAATCGATGTAAACGTACCAACATTATAAACGCTCATATCTCAGTCAAATGTTAACCAATCTTCAATATTGATATAGTTTTAGATTCGCCGTTCAATTTTCTATTTAAAGGTGTAATTTTTTTAAAATAAATCGACTAGTTTTTGAGAAATCGATGTAAACGTTCCAACATTATAAACGCTCATATCTCATAAAAAAAAAAAAAAAAAAAAGTTCACCTAACCTAACCGAACCAAACCTACCCTGTTCGCCATTCAATTTCCTATCTAATGGTGTAATTTGTTTCGAGTTATCGATGTAAATGTTCCAACATTATAAACGCTCATATCTCAGTCAAATGTTTACCAATCTTCAATATTGATATAGTTTAAGATTCACCGTTCAATTTTCTATCTAACTGTGTAATTTTTTTAATAAATCAACTAGTTTTTGAGAAATCGATGTAAACGTACCAACATTATAAACGCTCATATCTCATAAAAAAAATAAAAAAAAAAGTTCACCTAACCTAACCGAACCAAACCTACCCTGTTCGCCATTCAATTTCCTATCTAATGGTGTAATTTGTTTCGAGTTATCGATGTAAATGTTCCAACATTATAAACGCTCATATCTCAGTCAAATGTTTACCAATCTTCAATATTGATATAGTTTTAGATTTGCCGTTCAATTTTCTATCTAACTGTGTAATTTTTTTAAATAAATCAACTAGTTTTTGAGAAATCGATGTAAACGTACCAACATTATAAACGCTCATATCTCAGTCAAATGTTAACCAATCTTCAATATTGATATAGTTTTAGATTCGCCGTTCAATTTTCTATTTAAGGGTGTAATTTTTTTAAAATAAATCGACTAGTTTTTGAGAAATCGATGTAAACGTTCCAACATTATAAACGCTCATATCTCATAAAAAAAAAAAAAAAAAAAAGTTCACCTAACCTAACCGAACCAAACCTACCCTGTTCGCCATTCAATTTCCTATCTAATGGTGTAATTTGTTTCGAGTTATCGATGTAAATGTTCCAACATTATAAACGCTCATATCTCAGTCAAAATTTAACCAATCTTCAATATTGATATAGTTTTAGATTTGCCGTTCAATTTTCTATCTAACGGTGTAATTTTAATTAAATAAATCAACTAGTTTTTGAGAAATCGATGTAAACGTACCAACATTATAAACGCTCATATCTCATAAAAAAAAAAAAAAAAAAAAGTTCACCTAACCTAACCGAACCAAACCTACCCTGTTCGCCATTCAATTTCCTATCTAATGGTGTAATTTGTTTCGAGTTATCGATGTAAATGTTCCAACATTATAAACGCTCATATCTCAGTCAAAATTTAACCAATCTTCAATATTGATATAGTTTTAGATTTGCCGTTCAATTTTCTATCTAACGGTGTAATTATTCTTAAATAAATCAACAAGTTTTTGAGAAATCGATGTAAACGTTCCAACATTATAAACGCTCATATCTCAGTCAAATGTTAACCAATCTTCAATATTGATATAGTTTTAGATTTGCCGTTCAATTTTCTATCTAACGGTGTAATTATTCTTAAATAAATCGACTAGTTTTTGAGAAATCGATGTAAACGTTCCAACATTATAAACGATCATATCTCAGTCAAATGTTAACCAATCTTCAATATTGATATAGTTTAAGATTCACCGTTCAATTTTCTATCTAACTGTGTAATTTTTTTAATAAATCAACTAGTTTTTGAGAAATCGATGTAAACGTACCAACATTATAAACGCTCATATCTCATAAAAAAAAAAAAAAAAAAAAAGTTCACCTAACCTAACCGAACCAAACCTACCCTGTTCGCCATTCAATTTCCTATCTAATGGTGTAATTTGTTTCGAGTTATCGATGTAAATGTTCCAACATTATAAACGCTCATATCTCAGTCAAATGTTTACCAATCTTCAATATTGATATAGTTTTAGATTTGCCGTTCAATTTTCTATCTAACTGTGTAATTTTTTTAAATAAATCAACTAGTTTTTGAGAAATCGATGTAAACGTACCAACATTATAAACGCTCATATCTCAGTCAAATGTTAACCAATCTTCAATATTGATATAGTTTTAGATTCGCCGTTCAATTTTCTATTTAAGGGTGTAATTTTTTTAAAATAAATCGACTAGTTTTTGAGAAATCGATGTAAACGTTCCAACATTATAAACGCTCATATCTCATAAAAAAAAAAAAAAAAAAAAGTTCACCTAACCTAACCGAACCAAACCTACCCTTTTCGCCATTCAATTTCCTATCTAATGGTGTAATTTGTTTCGAGTTATCGATGTAAATGTTCCAACATTATAAACGCTCATATCTCAGTCAAATGTTTACCAATCTTCAATATTGATATAGTTTAAGATTCACCGTTCAATTTTCTATCTAACTGTGTAATTTTTTTAATAAATCAACTAGTTTTTGAGAAATCGATGTAAACGTACCAACATTATAAACGCTCATATCTCATAAAAAAAAAAAAAAAAAAAGTTCACCTAACCTAACCGAACCAAACCTACCCTGTTCGCCATTCAATTTCCTATCTAATGGTGTAATTTGTTTCGAGTTATCGATGTAAATGTTCCAACATTATAAACGCTCATATCTCAGTCTAATGTTTACCAATCTTCAATATTGATATAGTTTTAGATTTGCCGTTCAATTTTCTATCTAACTGTGTAATTTTTTTAAATAAATCAACTAGTTTTTGAGAAATCGATGTAAACGTACCAACATTATAAACGCTCATATCTCAGTCAAATGTTAACCAATCTTCAATATTGATATAGTTTTAGATTCGCCGTTCAATTTTCTATTTAAGGGTGTAATTTTTTTAAAATAAATCGACTAGTTTTTGAGAAATCGATGTAAACGTTCCAACATTATAAACGCTCATATCTCATAAAAAAAAAAAAAAAAAAAAGTTCACCTAACCTAACCGAACCAAACCTACCCTGTTCGCCATTCAATTTCCTATCTAATGGTGTAATTTGTTTCGAGTTATCGATGTAAATGTTCCAACATTATAAACGCTCATATCTCAGTCAAATGTTTACCAATCTTCAATATTGATATAGTTTAAGATTCACCGTTCAATTTTCTATCTAACTGTGTAATTTTTTTAATAAATCAACTAGTTTTTGAGAAATCGATGTAAACGTACCAACATTATAAACGCTCATATCTCATAAAAAAAAAAAAAAAAAAAGTTCACCTAACCTAACCGAACCAAACCTACCCTGTTCGCCATTCAATTTCCTATCTAATGGTGTAATTTGTTTCGAGTTATCGATGTAAATGTTCCAACATTATAAACGCTCATATCTCAGTCAAATGTTAACCAATCTTCAATATTGATATAGTTTTAGATTTGCCGTTCAATTTTCTATCTAACTGTGTAATTTTTTTAAATAAATCAACTAGTTTTTGAGAAATCGATGTAAACGTACCAACATTATAAACGCTCATATCTCAGTCAAAT
The DNA here is from genome assembly GCF_905147105.1 of Pieris brassicae. Taxonomy (NCBI): domain Eukaryota; kingdom Metazoa; phylum Arthropoda; class Insecta; order Lepidoptera; family Pieridae; genus Pieris; species Pieris brassicae. Next base: position 408,973 of record NW_025575867.1, on the reverse strand, counting down.
GTTAACCAATCTTCAATATTGATATAGTTTTAGATTTGCCGTTCAATTTTCTATTTAAGGGTGTAATTTTTTTAAAATAAATCGACTAGTTTTTGAGAAATCGATGTAAACGTTCCAACATTATAAACGCTCATATCTCATAAAAAAAAAAAAAAAAAAAAGTTCACCTAACCTAACCGAACCAAACCTACCCTGTTCGCCATTCAATTTCCTATCTAATGGTGTAATTTGTTTCGAGTTATCGATGTAAATGTTCCAACATTATAAACGCTCATATCTCAGTCAAATGTTTACCAATCTTCAATATTGATATAGTTTAAGATTCACCGTTCAATTTTCTATCTAACTGTGTAATTTTTTTAATAAATCAACTAGTTTTTGAGAAATCGATGTAAACGTACCAACATTATAAACGCTCATATCTCATAAAAAAAAAAAAAAAAAAAGTTCACCTAACCTAACCGAACCAAACCTACCCTGTTCGCCATTCAATTTCCTATCTAATGGTGTAATTTGTTTCGAGTTATCGATGTAAATGTTCCAACATTATAAACGCTCATATCTCAGTCAAATGTTTACCAATCTTCAATATTGATATAGTTTTAGATTCGTTGTTCAATTTTCTATGTAACGGTGTAATTATTCTTAAATAAATCAACAAGTTTTTGAGAAATCGATGTAAACGTTCCAACATTATAAACGCTCATATCTCAGTCAAATGTTAACCAATCTTCAATATTGATATAGTTTTAGATTTGCCGTTCAATTTTCTATCTAACGGTGTAATTATTCTTAAATAAATCGACTAGTTTTTGAGAAATCGATGTAAACGTTCCAACATTATAAACGATCATATCTCAGTCAAATGTTAACCAATCTTCAATATTGATATAGTTTAAGATTCACCGTTCAATTTTCTATCTAACTGTGTAATTTTTTTAATAAATCAACTAGTTTTTGAGAAATCGATGTAAACGTACCAACATTATAAACGCTCATATCTCATAAAAAAAAAAAAAAAAAAAAAGTTCACCTAACCTAACCGAACCAAACCTACCCTGTTCGCCATTCAATTTCCTATCTAATGGTGTAATTTGTTTCGAGTTATCGATGTAAATGTTCCAACATTATAAACGCTCATATCTCAGTCAAATGTTTACCAATCTTCAATATTGATATAGTTTTAGATTTGCCGTTCAATTTTCTATCTAACTGTGTAATTTTTTTAAATAAATCAACTAGTTTTTGAGAAATCGATGTAAACGTACCAACATTATAAACGCTCATATCTCAGTCAAATGTTAACCAATCTTCAATATTGATATAGTTTTAGATTTGCCGTTCAATTTTCTATCTAACTGTGTAATTTTTTTAAATAAATCAACTAGTTTTTGAGAAATCGATGTAAACGTACCAACATTATAAACGCTCATATCTCATAAAAAAAAAAAAAAAAAAAGTTCACCTAACCTAACCGAACCAAACCTACCCTGTTCGCCATTCAATTTCCTATCTAATGGTGTAATTTGTTTCGAGTTATCGATGTAAATGTTCCAACATTATAAACGCTCATATCTCAGTCAAATGTTTACCAATCTTCAATATTGATATAGTTTAAGATTCACCGTTCAATTTTCTATCTAACTGTGTAATTTTTTTAATAAATCAACTAGTTTTTGAGAAATCGATGTAAACGTACCAACATTATAAACGCTCATATCTCATAAAAAAAAAAAAAAAAAAGTTCACCTAACCTAACCGAACCAAACCTACCCTGTTCGCCATTCAATTTCCTATCTAATGGTGTAATTTGTTTCGAGTTATCGATGTAAATGTTCCAACATTATAAACGCTCATATCTCAGTCAAATGTTTACCAATCTTCAATATTGATATAGTTTTAGATTTGTTGTTCAATTTTCTATGTAACGGTGTAATTACTCTTAAATAAATCAACAAGTTTTTGAGAAATCGATGTAAACGTTCCAACATTATAAACGCTCATATCTCAGTCAAATGTTAACCAATCTTCAATATTGATATAGTTTTAGATTTGCCGTTCAATTTTCTATCTAACGGTGTAATTATTCTTAAATAAATCGACTAGTTTTTGAGAAATCGATGTAAACGTTCCAACATTATAAACGATCATATCTCAGTCAAATGTTAACCAATCTTCAATATTGATATAGTTTAAGATTCACCGTTCAATTTTCTATCTAACTGTGTAATTTTTTTAATAAATCAACTAGTTTTTGAGAAATCGATGTAAACGTACCAACATTATAAACGCTCATATCTCATAAAAAAAAAAAAAAAAAAAAGTTCACCTAACCTAACCGAACCAAACCTACCCTGTTCGCCATTCAATTTCCTATCTAATGGTGTAATTTGTTTCGAGTTATCGATGTAAATGTTCCAACATTATAAACGCTCATATCTCAGTCAAATGTTTACCAATCTTCAATATTGATATAGTTTTAGATTTGCCGTTCAATTTTCTATCTAACTGTGTAATTTTTTTAAATAAATCAACTAGTTTTTGAGAAATCGATGTAAACGTACCAACATTATAAACGCTCATATCTCAGTCAAATGTTAACCAATCTTCAATATTGATATAGTTTTAGATTCGCCGTTCAATTTTCTATTTAAGGGTGTAATTTTTTTAAAATAAATCGACTAGTTTTTGAGAAATCGATGTAAACGTTCCAACATTATAAACGCTCATATCTCATAAAAAAAAAAAAAAAAAGTTCACCTAACCTAACCGAACCAAACCTACCCTGTTCGCCATTCAATTTCCTATCTAATGGTGTAATTTGTTTCGAGTTATCGATGTAAATGTTCCAACATTATAAACGCTCATATCTCAGTCAAAATTTAACCAATCTTCAATATTGATATAGTTTTAGATTTGCCGTTCAATTTTCTATCTAACGGTGTAATTTTAATTAAATAAATCGACTAGTTTTTTAGAAATCGATGTAAACGTTTCAACATTATAAACGCTCATGTCTCAGTCAAATGTTAACCAATCTTCAATATTGATATAGTTTTAGATTTGCCGTTCAATTTTCTATCTAACGGTGTAATTATTCTTAAATAAATTTACTAGTTTTTGAGAAATCGATGTAAACGTTCCAACATTATAAACGATCATATCTCAGTCAAAATTTAACCAATCTTCAATATAGATATAGTTTTAGATTCGCCGTTCAATTTTCTATCTAACTGTGTAATTTTTTTAAATAAATCAACTAGTTTTTGAGAAATCGATGTAAACGTACCAACATTATAAACGCTCATATCTCAGTCAAATGTTAACCAATCTTCAATATTGATATAGTTTTAGATTTGCCGTTCAATTTTCTATTTAAGGGTGTAATTTTTTTAAAATAAATCGACTAGTTTTTGAGAAATCGATGTAAACGTTCCAACATTATAAACGCTCATATCTCATTAAAAAAAAAAAAAAAAAGTTCACCTAACCTAACCGAACCAAATCTACCCTGTTCGCCATTCAATTTCCTATCTAATGGTGTAATTTGTTTCGAGTTATCGATGTAAATGTTCCAACATTATAAACGCTCATATCTCAGTCAAAATTTAACCAATCTTCAATATTGATATAGTTTTAGATTTGCCGTTCAATTTTCTATCTAACGGTGTAATTTTAATTAAATAAATCGACTAGTTTTTTAGAAATCGATGTAAACGTTTCAACATTATAAACGCTCATGTCTCAGTCAAATGTTAACCAATCTTCAATATTGATATAGTTTTAGATTTGCCGTTCAATTTTCTATCTAACGGTGTAATTATTCTTAAATAAATTTACTAGTTTTTGAGAAATCGATGTAAACGTTCCAACATTATAAACGATCATATCTCAGTCAAAATTTAACCAATCTTCAATATAGATATAGTTTTAGATTCGCCGTTCAATTTTCTATCTAACTGTGTAATTTTTTTAAATAAATCAACTAGTTTTTGAGAAATCGATGTAAACGTTCCAACATTATAAACGCTCATATCTCAGTCAAATATTAACCAATCTTCAATATTGATATAGTTTTAGATTTGCCGTTCAATTTTCTATCTAACGGTGTAATTATTCTTAAATAAATCGACTAGTTTTTGAGAAATCGATGTAAACGTTCCAACATTATAAACGCTCATATCTCAGTCAAAATTTAACCAATCTTCAATATAGATATAGTTTTAGATTCGCCGTTCAATTTTCTATCTAACTGTGTAATTTTTTTAAATAAATCAACTAGTTTTTGAGAAATCGATGTAAACGTTCCAACATTATAAACGCTCATATCTCAGTCAAATATTAACCAATCTTCAATATTTATATAGTTTTAGATTTGCCGTTCAATTTTCTATCTGTGTAATTTTTTTTAATAAATCAACTAGTTTTTGAGAAATCGATGTAAACGTACCAACATTATAAACGCTCATATCTCATAAAAAAAAAAAAAAAAGTTCACCTAACCTAACCGAACCAAACCTACCCTGTTCGCCATTCAATTTCCTATCTAATGGTGTAATTTGTTTCGAGTTATCGATGTAAATGTTCCAACATTATAATTATCTCAGTCAAATGTTTACCAATCTTCAATATTGATATAGTTTTAGATTCGTTGTTCAATTTTCTATGTAACGGTGTAATTATTCTTAAATAAATCAACAAGTTTTTGAGAAATCGATGTAAACGTTCCAACATTATAAACGCTCATATCTCAGTCAAATGTTAACCAATCTTCAATATTGATATAGTTTTAGATTTGCCGTTCAATTTTCTATCTAATGGTGTAATTATTCTTAAATAAATCGACTAGTTTTTGAGAAATCGATGTAAACGTTCCAACATTATAAACGCTCATATCTCAGTCAAATGTTAACCAATCTTCAATATAGATATAGTTTTAGATTTGCCGTTCAATTTTCTATCTAACTGTGTATTTTTTTTAAATAAATCAACTAGTTTTTGAGAAATCGATGTAAACGTTCCAACATTATAAACGCTCATGTCTCAGTCAAATGTTAACTAATCTTCAATATTGATATAGTTTTAGATTCGTTGTTCAATTTTCTATGTAACTGTGTAATTATTCTTAAATAAATTTACTAGTTTTTGAGAAATCGATGTAAACGTTCCAACATTATAAACGATCATATCTCAGTCAAAATTTAACCAATCTTCAATATAGATATAGTTTTAGATTCGCCGTTCAATTTTCTATCTAACTGTGTAATTTTTTTAAATAAATCAACTAGTTTTTGAGAAATCGATGTAAACGTTCCAACATTATAAACGCTCATATCTCAGTCAAATATTAACCAATCTTCAATATTGATATAGTTTTAGATTTGCCGTTCAATTTTCTATCTAACGGTGTAATTATTCTTAAATAAATCGACTAGTTTTTGAGAAATCGATGTAAACGTTCCAACATTATAAACGCTCATATCTCAGTCAAAATTTAACCAATCTTTAATATAGATATAGTTTTAGATTCGCCGTTCAATTTTCTATCTAACTGTGTAATTTTTTTAAATAAATCAACTAGTTTTTGAGAAATCGATGTAAACGTTCCAACATTATAAACGCTCATATCTCAGTCAAATGTTAACCAATCTTCAATATTGATATAGTTTTAGATTTGCCGTTCAATTTTCTATCTAACGGTGTAATTATTCTTAAATAAATTTACTAGTTTTTGAGAAATCGATGTAAACGTTCCAACATTATAAACGATCATATCTCAGTCAAAATTTAACCAATCTTCAATATAGATATAGTTTTAGATTCGCCGTTCAATTTTCTATCTAACTGTGTAATTTTTTTAAATAAATCAACTAGTTTTTGAGAAATCGATGTAAACGTTCCAACATTATAAACGCTCATATCTCAGTCAAATATTAACCAATCTTCAATATTGATATAGTTTTAGATTTGCCGTTCAATTTTCTATCTAACGGTGTAATTATTCTTAAATAAATCGACTAGTTTTTGAGAAATCGATGTAAACGTTCCAACATTATAAACGCTCATATCTCAGTCAAAATTTAACCAATCTTCAATATAGATATAGTTTTAGATTCGCCGTTCAATTTTCTATCTAACTGTGTAATTTTTTTAAATAAATCAACTAGTTTTTGAGAAATCGATGTAAACGTTCCAACATTATAAACGCTCATATCTCAGTCAAATATTAACCAATCTTCAATATTTATATAGTTTTAGATTTGCCGTTCAATTTTCTATCTGTGTAATTTTTTTTAATAAATCAACTAGTTTTTGAGAAATCGATGTAAACGTACCAACATTATAAACGCTCATATCTCATAAAAAAAAAAAAAAAAGTTCACCTAACCTAACCGAACCAAACCTACCCTGTTCGCCATTCAATTTCCTATCTAATGGTGTAATTTGTTTCGAGTTATCGATGTAAATGTTCCAACATTATAATTATCTCAGTCAAATGTTTACCAATCTTCAATATTGATATAGTTTTAGATTCGTTGTTCAATTTTCTATGTAACGGTGTAATTATTCTTAAATAAATCAACAAGTTTTTGAGAAATCGATGTAAACGTTCCAACATTATAAACGCTCATATCTCAGTCAAATGTTAACCAATCTTCAATATTGATATAGTTTTAGATTTGCCGTTCAATTTTCTATCTAATGGTGTAATTATTCTTAAATAAATCGACTAGTTTTTGAGAAATCGATGTAAACGTTCCAACATTATAAACGCTCATATCTCAGTCAAATGTTAACCAATCTTCAATATAGATATAGTTTTAGATTTGCCGTTCAATTTTCTATCTAACTGTGTATTTTTTTTAAATAAATCAACTAGTTTTTGAGAAATCGATGTAAACGTTCCAACATTATAAACGCTCATATCTCAGTCAAATGTTAACTAATCTTCAATATTGATATAGTTTTAGATTCGTTGTTCAATTTTCTATGTAACGGTGTAATTATTCTTAAATAAATTTACTAGTTTTTGAGTAATCAATGTAAACGTTCCAACATTATAAACGATCATATCTCAGTCAAAATTTAACCAATCTTCAATATAGATATAGTTTTAGATTCGCCGTTCAATTTTCTATCTAACTGTGTAATTTTTTTAAATAAATCAACTAGTTTTTGAGAAATCGATGTAAACGTTCCAACATTATAAACGCTCATATCTCAGTCAAATATTAACCAATCTTCAATATTGATATAGTTTTAGATTTGCCGTTCAATTTTCTATCTAACGGTGTAATTATTCTTAAATAAATCGACTAGTTTTTGAGAAATCGATGTAAACGTTCCAACATTATAAACGCTCATATCTCAGTCAAAATTTAACCAATCTTTAATATAGATATAGTTTTAGATTCGCCGTTCAATTTTCTATCTAACTGTGTAATTTTTTTAAATAAATCAACTAGTTTTTGAGAAATCGATGTAAACGTTCCAACATTATAAACGCTCATATCTCAGTCAAATGTTAACCAATCTTCAATATTGATATAGTTTTAGATTTGCCGTTCAATTTTCTATTTAAGGGTGTAATTTTAATTAAATAAATCGACTAGTTTTTTAGAAATCGATGTAAACGTTTCAACATTATAAACGCTCATGTCTCAGTCAAATGTTAACCAATCTTCAATATTGATATAGTTTTAGATTTGCCGTTCAATTTTCTATCTAACGGTGTAATTATTCTTAAATAAATTTACTAGTTTTTGAGAAATCGATGTAAACGTTCCAACATTATAAACGATCATATCTCAGTCAAAATTTAACCAATCTTCAATATAGATATAGTTTTAGATTCGCCGTTCAATTTTCTATCTAACTGTGTAATTTTTTTAAATAAATCAACTAGTTTTTGAGAAATCGATGTAAACGTACCAACATTATAAACGCTCATATCTCAGTCAAATGTTAACCAATCTTCAATATTGATATAGTTTTAGATTTGCCGTTCAATTTTCTATTTAAGGGTGTAATTTTTTTAAAATAAATCGACTAGTTTTTGAGAAATCGATGTAAACGTTCCAACATTATAAACGCTCATATCTCATAAAAAAAAAAAAAAAAAAGTTCACCTAACCTAACCGAACCAAACCTACCCTGTTCGCCATTCAATTTCCTATCTAATGGTGTAATTTGTTTCGAGTTATCGATGTAAATGTTCCAACATTATAAACGCTCATATCTCAGTCAAAATTTAACCAATCTTCAATATTGATATAGTTTTAGATTTGCCGTTCAATTTTCTATCTAACGGTGTAATTTTAATTAAATAAATCGACTAGTTTTTTAGAAATCGATGTAAACGTTTCAACATTATAAACGCTCATGTCTCAGTCAAATGTTAACCAATCTTCAATATTGATATAGTTTTAGATTTGCCGTTCAATTTTCTATCTAACGGTGTAATTATTCTTAAATAAATTTACTAGTTTTTGAGAAATCGATGTAAACGTTCCAACATTATAAACGATCATATCTCAGTCAAAATTTAACCAATCTTCAATATAGATATAGTTTTAGATTCGCCGTTCAATTTTCTATCTAACTGTGTAATTTTTTTAAATAAATCAACTAGTTTTTGAGAAATCGATGTAAACGTACCAACATTATAAACGCTCATATCTCAGTCAAATGTTAACCAATCTTCAATATTGATATAGTTTTAGATTTGCCGTTCAATTTTCTATTTAAGGGTGTAATTTTTTTAAAATAAATCGACTAGTTTTTGAGAAATCGATGTAAACGTTCCAACATTATAAACGCTCATATCTCATTAAAAAAAAAAAAAAAAAGTTCACCTAACCTAACCGAACCAAATCTACCCTGTTCGCCATTCAATTTCCTATCTAATGGTGTAATTTGTTTCGAGTTATCGATGTAAATGTTCCAACATTATAAACGCTCATATCTCAGTCAAAATTTAACCAATCTTCAATATTGATATAGTTTTAGATTTGCCGTTCAATTTTCTATCTAACGGTGTAATTTTAATTAAATAAATCGACTAGTTTTTTAGAAATCGATATAAACGTTTCAACATTATAAACGCTCATGTCTCAGTCAAATGTTAACCAATCTTCAATATTGATATAGTTTTAGATTTGCCGTTCAATTTTCTATCTAACGGTGTAATTATTCTTAAATAAATTTACTAGTTTTTGAGAAATCGATGTAAACGTTCCAACATTATAAACGATCATATCTCAGTCAAAATTTAACCAATCTTCAATATAGATATAGTTTTAGATTCGCCGTTCAATTTTCTATCTAACTGTGTAATTTTTTTAAATAAATCAACTAGTTTTTGAGAAATCGATGTAAACGTTCCAACATTATAAACGCTCATATCTCAGTCAAATATTAACCAATCTTCAATATTGATATAGTTTTAGATTTGCCGTTCAATTTTCTATCTAACGGTGTAATTATTCTTAAATAAATCGACTAGTTTTTGAGAAATCGATGTAAACGTTCCAACATTATAAACGCTCATATCTCAGTCAAAATTTAACCAATCTTCAATATAGATATAGTTTTAGATTCGCCGTTCAATTTTCTATCTAACTGTGTAATTTTTTTAAATAAATCAACTAGTTTTTGAGAAATCGATGTAAACGTTCCAACATTATAAACGCTCATATCTCAGTCAAATATTAACCAATCTTCAATATTTATATAGTTTTAGATTTGCCGTTCAATTTTCTATCTGTGTAATTTTTTTTAATAAATCAACTAGTTTTTGAGAAATCGATGTAAACGTACCAACATTATAAACGCTCATATCTCATAAAAAAAAAAAAAAAAGTTCACCTAACCTAACCGAACCAAACCTACCCTGTTCGCCATTCAATTTCCTATCTAATGGTGTAATTTGTTTCGAGTTATCGATGTAAATGTTCCAACATTATAATTATCTCAGTCAAATGTTTACCAATCTTCAATATTGATATAGTTTTAGATTCGTTGTTCAATTTTCTATGTAACGGTGTAATTATTCTTAAATAAATCAACAAGTTTTTGAGAAATCGATGTAAACGTTCCAACATTATAAACGCTCATATCTCAGACAAATGTTCACCAATCTTCAATATTGATATAGTTTTAGATTTGCCGTTCAATTTTCTATCAAATGGTGTAATATTTTTTAAATAAATCGACTAGTTTTTGAGAAATCGATGTAAACGTTCCAACATTATAAACGCTCATATCTCAGTCAAATGTTAACCAATCTTCAATATAGATATAGTTTTAGATTTGCCGTTCAATTTTCTATCTAACTGTGTATTTTTTTTAAATAAATCAACTAGTTTTTGAGAAATCGATGTAAACGTTCCAACATTATAAACGCTCATGTCTCAGTCAAATGTTAACTAATCTTCAATATTGATATAGTTTTAGATTCGTTGTTCAATTTTCTATGTAACTGTGTAATTATTCTTAAATAAATTTACTAGTTTTTGAGAAATCGATGTAAACGTTCCAACATTATAAACGATCATATCTCAGTCAAAATTTAACCAATCTTCAATATAGATATAGTTTTAGATTCGCCGTTCAATTTTCTATCTAACTGTGTAATTTTTTTAAATAAATCAACTAGTTTTTGAGAAATCGATGTAAACGTTCCAACATTATAAACGCTCATATCTCAGTCAAATATTAACCAATCTTCAATATTGATATAGTTTTAGATTTGCCGTTCAATTTTCTATCTAACGGTGTAATTATTCTTAAATAAATCGACTAGTTTTTGAGAAATCGATGTAAACGTTCCAACATTATAAACGCTCATATCTCAGTCAAAATTTAACCAATCTTTAATATAGATATAGTTTTAGATTCGCCGTTCAATTTTCTATCTAACTGTGTAATTTTTTTAAATAAATCAACTAGTTTTTGAGAAATCGATGTAAACGTTCCAACATTATAAACGCTCATATCTCAGTCAAATATTAACCAATCTTCAATATTTATATAGTTTTAGATTTGCCGTTCAATTTTCTATCTAACGGTGTAATTATTCTTAAATAAATCGACTAGTTTTTGAGAAATCGATGTAAACGTTCCAACATTATAAACGCTCATATCTCAGTCAAATGTTAACCAATCTTCAATATTGATATAGTTTTAGATTCGCCGTTCAATTTTCTATTTAAGGGTGTAATTTTTTTAAAATAAATCGACTAGTTTTTGAGAAATCGATGTAAACGTTCCAACATTATAAACGCTCATATCTCATTAAAAAAAAAAAAAAAAAGTTCACCTAACCTAACCGAACCAAATCTACCCTGTTCGCCATTCAATTTCCTATCTAATGGTGTAATTTGTTTCGAGTTATCGATGTAAATGTTCCAACATTATAAACGCTCATATCTCAGTCAAAATTTAACCAATCTTCAATATTGATATAGTTTTAGATTTGCCGTTCAATTTTCTATCTAACGGTGTAATTTTAATTAAATAAATCGACTAGTTTTTTAGAAATCGATGTAAACGTTCCAACATTATAAACGCTCATATCTCAGTCAAATATTAACCAATCTTCAATATTTATATAGTTTTAGATTTGCCGTTCAATTTTCTATCTAACGGTGTAATTATTCTTAAATAAATCGACTAGTTTTTGAGAAATCGATGTAAACGTTCCAACATTATAAACGCTCATATCTCAGTCAAATGTTAACCAATCTTCAATATTGATATAGTTTTAGATTCGCCGTTCAATTTTCTATTTAAGGGTGTAATTTTTTTAAAATAAATTGACTAGTTTTTGAGAAATCGATGTAAACGTTCCAACATTATAAACGCTCATATCTCATTAAAAAAAAAAAAAAAAAGTTCACCTAACCTAACCGAACCAAATCTACCCTGTTCGCCATTCAATTTCCTATCTAATGGTGTAATTTGTTTCGAGTTATCGATGTAAATGTTCCAACATTATAAACGCTCATATCTCAGTCAAAATTTAACCAATCTTCAATATTGATATAGTTTTAGATTTGCCGTTCAATTTTCTATCTAACGGTATAATTTTAATTAAATAAATCGACTAGTTTTTTAGAAATCGATGTAAACGTTTCAACATTATAAACGCTCATGTCTCAGTCAAATGTTAACCAATCTTCAATATTTATATAGTTTTAGATTTGCCGTTCAATTTTCTATCTGTGTAATTTTTTTTAATAAATCAACTAGTTTTTGAGAAATCGATGTAAACGTACCAACATTATAAACGCTCATATCTCATAAAAAAAAAAAAAAAAAAAGTTCACCTAACCTAACCGAACCAAACCTACCCTGTTCGCCATTCAATTTCCTATCTAATGGTGTAATTTGTTTCGAGTTATCGATGTAAATGTTCCAACATTATAATTATCTCAGTCAAATGTTTACCAATCTTCAATATTGATATAGTTTTAGATTCGTTGTTCAATTTTCTATGTAACGGTGTAATTATTCTTAAATAAATCAACAAGTTTTTGAGAAATCGATGTAAACGTTCCAACATTATAAACGCTCATATCTCAGTCAAATGTTAACCAATCTTCAATATTGATATAGTTTTAGATTTGCCGTTCAATTTTCTATCTAACGGTGTAATTATTCTTAAATAAATCGACTAGTTTTTGAGAAATCGATGTAAACGTTCCAACATTATAAACGCTCATATCTCAGTCAAATGTTAACCAATCTTCAATATAGATATAGTTTTAGATTTGCCGTTCAATTTTCTATCTAACTGTGTATTTTTTTTAAATAAATCAACTAGTTTTTGAGAAATCGATGTAAACGTTCCAACATTATAAACGCTCATGTCTCAGTCAAATGTTAACTAATCTTCAATATTGATATAGTTTTAGATTCGTTGTTCAATTTTCTATGTAACTGTGTAATTATTCTTAAATAAATCAACTAGTTTTTGAGAAATCGATGTAAACGTTCCAACATTATAAACGCTCATGTCTCAGTCAAATGTTAACCAATCTTCAATATTTATATAGTTTTAGATTTGCCGTTCAATTTTCTATCTGTGTAATTTTTTTTAATAAATCAACTAGTTTTTGAGAAATCGATGTAAACGTACCAACATTATAAACGCTCATATCTCATAAAAAAAAAAAAAAAAAAAGTTCACCTAACCTAACCGAACCAAACCTACCCTGTTCGCCATTCAATTTCCTATCTAATGGTGTAATTTGTTTCGAGTTATCGATGTAAATGTTCCAACATTATAAACGCTCATATCTCAGTCAAATGTTTACCAATCTTCAATATTGATATAGTTTTAGATTTGCCGTTCAATTTTCTATCTAACTGTGTAATTTTTTTAAATAAATCAACTAGTTTTTGAGAAATCGATGTAAACGTACCAACATTATAAACGCTCATATCTCAGTCAAATGTTAACCAATCTTCAATATTGATATAGTTTTAGATTTGCCGTTCAATTTTCTATTTAAGGGTGTAATTTTTTTAAAATAAATCGACTAGTTTTTGAGAAATCGATGTAAACGTTCCAACATTATAAACGCTCATATCTCATTAAAAAAAAAAAAAAAAAAGTTCACCTAACCTAACCGAACCAAATCTACCCTGTTCGCCATTCAATTTCCTATCTAATGGTGTAATTTGTTTCGAGTTATCGATGTAAATGTTCCAACATTATAAACGCTCATGTCTCAGTCAAATGTTAACCAATCTTCAATATTTATATAGTTTTAGATTTGCCGTTCAATTTTCTATCTAACAGTGTAATTATTCTTAAATAAATCGACTAGTTTTTGAGTAATCAATGTAAATGTTCCAACATTATAAACGCTCATGTCTCAGTCAAATGTTAACCAATCTTCAATATTGATATAGTTTTAGATTCGTTGTTCAATTTTCTATGTAACGGTGTAATTATTCTTAAATAAATTGACTAGTTTTTGAGTAATCAATGTAAACGTTCCAACATTATAAACGCTCATGTCTCAGTCAAATGTTAACCAATCTTCAATATTGATATAGTTTTAGATTCGTTGTTCAATTTTCTATGTAACGGTGTAATTATTCTTAAATAAATCAACAAGATTTTGAGAAATCGATGTAAACGTTCCAACATTATAAACGCTCATATCTCAGTCAAATGTTAACCAATCTTCAATATTGATATAGTTTTAGATTTGCCGTTCAATTTTCTATCTAACGGTGTAATTATTCTTAAATAAATTTACTAGTTTTTGAGAAATCGATGTAAACGTTCCAACATTATAAACGATCATATCTCAGTCAAAATTTAACCAATCTTCAATATAGATATAGTTTTAGATTCGCCGTTCAATTTTCTATCTAACTGTGTAATTTTTTTAAATAAATCAACTAGTTTTTGAGAAATCGATGTAAACGTTCCAACATTATAAACGCTCATATCTCAGTCAAATATTAACCAATCTTCAATATTGATATAGTTTTAGATTTGCCGTTCAATTTTCTATCTAACGGTGTAATTATTCTTAAATAAATCGACTAGTTTTTGAGAAATCGATGTAAACGTTCCAACATTATAAACGCTCATATCTCAGTCAAAATTTAACCAATCTTCAATATAGATATAGTTTTAGATTCGCCGTTCAATTTTCTATCTAACTGTGTAATTTTTTTAAATAAATCAACTAGTTTTTGAGAAATCGATGTAAACGTTCCAACATTATAAACGCTCATATCTCAGTCAAATATTAACCAATCTTCAATATTGATATAGTTTTAGATTTGCCGTTCAATTTTCTATCTAACGGTGTAATTATTCTTAAATAAATCGACTAGTTTTTGAGAAATCGATGTAAACGTTCCAACATTATAAACGCTCATATCTCAGTCAAATATTAACCAATCTTCAATATTTATATAGTTTTAGATTTGCCGTTCAATTTTCTATCTAACGGTGTAATTATTCTTAAATAAATCGACTAGTTTTTGAGTAATCCATGTAAATGTTCCAACATTATAAACGCTCATGTCTCAGTCAAATGTTAACCAATCTTCAATATTGATATAGTTTTAGATTCGTTGTTCAATTTTCTATGTAACGGTGTAATTATTCTTAAATAAATCAACAAGTTTTTGAGAAATCGATGTAAACGTTCCAACATTATAAACGCTCATATCTCAGTCAAATGTTAACCAATCTTCAATATTGATATAGTTTTAGATTTGCCGTTCAATTTTCTATCTAACGGTGTAATTATTCTTAAATAAATCGACTAGTTTTTGAGAAATCGATGTAAACGTTCCAACATTATAAACGATCATATCTCAGTCAAAATTTAACCAATCTTCAATATAGATATAGTTTTAGATTTGCCGTTCAATTTTCTATCTAACTGTGTAATTTTTTTAAATAAATCAACTAGTTTTTGAGAAATCGATGTAAACGTTCCAACATTATAAACGCTCATATCTCAGTCAAATATTAACCAATCTTCAATATTGATATAGTTTTAGATTTGCCGTTCAATTTTCTATCTAACGGTGTAATTATTCTTAAATAAATCGACTAGTTTTTGAGAAATCGATGTAAACGTTCCAACATTATAAACGCTCATATCTCAGTCAAAATTTAACCAATCTTCAATATAGATATAGTTTTAGATTCGCCGTTCAATTTTCTATCTAACTGTGTAATTTTTTTAAATAAATCAACTAGTTTTTGAGAAATCGATGTAAACGTTCCAACATTATAAACGCTCATATCTCAGTCAAATATTAACCAATCTTCAATATTGATATAGTTTTAGATTTGCCGTTCAATTTTCTATCTAACGGTGTAATTATTCTTAAATAAATCGACTAGTTTTTGAGAAATCGATGTAAACGTTCCAACATTATAAACGCTCATATCTCAGTCAAATATTAACCAATCTTCAATATTTATATAGTTTTAGATTTGCCGTTCAATTTTCTATCTAACGGTGTAATTATTCTTAAATAAATCGACTAGTTTTTGAGTAATCCATGTAAATGTTCCAACATTATAAACGCTCATGTCTCAGTCAAATGTTAACCAATCTTCAATATTGATATAGTTTTAGATTCGTTGTTCAATTTTCTATGTAACGGTGTAATTATTCTTAAATAAATCAACAAGTTTTTGAGAAATCGATGTAAACGTTCCAACATTATAAACGCTCATATCTCAGTCAAATGTTAACCAATCTTCAATATTGATATAGTTTTAGATTTGCCGTTCAATTTTCTATCTAACGGTGTAATTATTCTTAAATAAATCGACTAGTTTTTGAGAAATCGATGTAAACGTTCCAACATTATAAACGATCATATCTCAGTCAAAATTTAACCAATCTTCAATATAGATATAGTTTTAGATTCGCCGTTCAATTTTCTATCTAACTGTGTAATTTTTTTAAATAAATCAACTAGTTTTTGAGAAATCGATGTAAACGTTCCAACATTATAAACGCTCATATCTCAGTCAAATATTAACCAATCTTCAATATTGATATAGTTTTAGATTTGCCGTTCAATTTTCTATCTAACGGTGTAATTATTCTTAAATAAATCGACTAGTTTTTGAGAAATCGATGTAAACGTTCCAACATTATAAACGCTCATATCTCAGTCAAAATTTAACCAATCTTCAATATAGATATAGTTTTAGATTCGCCGTTCAATTTTCTATCTAACTGTGTAATTTTTTTAAATAAATCAACTAGTTTTTGAGAAATCGATGTAAACGTTCCAACATTATAAACGCTCATATCTCAGTCAAATATTAACCAATCTTCAATATTGATATAGTTTTAGATTTGCCGTTCAATTTTCTATCTAACGGTGTAATTATTCTTAAATAAATCGACTAGTTTTTGAGAAATCGATGTAAACGTTCCAACATTATAAACGCTCATATCTCAGTCAAATATTAACCAATCTTCAATATTTATATAGTTTTAGATTTGCCGTTCAATTTTCTATCTAACGGTGTAATTATTCTTAAATAAATCGACTAGTTTTTGAGTAATCCATGTAAATGTTCCAACATTATAAACGCTCATGTCTCAGTCAAATGTTAACCAATCTTCAATATTGATATAGTTTTAGATTCGTTGTTCAATTTTCTATGTAACGGTGTAATTATTCTTAAATAAATCAACAAGTTTTTGAGAAATCGATGTAAACGTTCCAACATTATAAACGCTCATATCTCAGTCAAATGTTAACCAATCTTCAATATTGATATAGTTTTAGATTTGCCGTTCAATTTTCTATCTAACGGTGTAATTATTCTTAAATAAATCGACTAGTTTTTGAGAAATCGATGTAAACGTTCCAACATTATAAACGATCATATCTCAGTCAAAATTTAACCAATCTTCAATATAGATATAGTTTTAGATTCGCCGTTCAATTTTCTATCTAACTGTGTAATTTTTTTAAATAAATCAACTAGTTTTTGAGAAATCGATGTAAACGTTCCAACATTATAAACGCTCATATCTCAGTCAAATATTAACCAATCTTCAATATTGATATAGTTTTAGATTTGCCGTTCAATTTTCTATCTAACGGTGTAATTATTCTTAAATAAATCGACTAGTTTTTGAGTAATCCATGTAAATGTTCCAACATTATAAACGCTCATGTCTCAGTCAAATGTTAACCAATCTTCAATATTGATATAGTTTTAGATTCGTTGTTCAATTTTCTATGTAACGGTGTAATTATTCTTAAATAAATCAACAAGTTTTTGAGAAATCGATGTAAACGTTCCAACATTATAAACGCTCATATCTCAGTCAAATGTTAACCAATCTTCAATATTGATATAGTTTTAGATTTGCCGTTCAATTTTCTATCTAACGGTGTAATTATTCTTAAATAAATCGACTAGTTTTTGAGAAATCGATGTAAACGTTCCAACATTATAAACGATCATATCTCAGTCAAAATTTAACCAATCTTCAATATAGATATAGTTTTAGATTCGCCGTTCAATTTTCTATCTAACTGTGTAATTTTTTTAAATAAATCAACTAGTTTTTGAGAAATCGATGTAAACGTTCCAACATTATAAACGCTCATATCTCAGTCAAATATTAACCAATCTTCAATATTGATATAGTTTTAGATTTGCCGTTCAATTTTCTATCTAACGGTGTAATTATTCTTAAATAAATCGACTAGTTTTTGAGAAATCGATGTAAACGTTCCAACATTATAAACGCTCATATCTCAGTCAAATATTAACCAATCTTCAATATTTATATAGTTTTAGATTTGCCGTTCAATTTTCTATCTAACGGTGTAATTATTCTTAAATAAATCGACTAGTTTTTGAGTAATCCATGTAAATGTTCCAACATTATAAACGCTCATGTCTCAGTCAAATGTTAACCAATCTTCAATATTGATATAGTTTTAGATTCGTTGTTCAATTTTCTATGTAACGGTGTAATTATTCTTAAATAAATCGACTAGTTTTTGAGAAATCGATGTAAACGTTCCAACATTATAAACGCTCATATCTCAGTCAAATATTAACCAATCTTCAATATTTATATAGTTTTAGATTTGCCGTTCAATTTTCTATCTAACGGTGTAATTATTCTTAAATAAATCGAATAGTTTTTGAGTAATCCATGTAAATGTTCCAACATTATAAACGCTCATGTCTCAGTCAAATGTTAACCAATCTTCAATATTGATATAGTTTTAGATTCGCCGTTCAATTTTCTATTTAAGGGTGTAATTTTTTTAAAATAAATCGACTAGTTTTTAGAAATCGATGTAAACGTTCCAACATTATAAACGCTCATATCTCATTAAAAAAAAAAAAAAAAAGTTCACCTAACCTAACCGAACCAAATCTACCCTGTTCGCCATTCAATTTCCTATCTAATGGTGTAATTTGTTTCGAGTTATCGATGTAAATGTTCCAACATTATAAACGCTCATATCTCAGTCAAAATTTAACCAATCTTCAATATTGATATAGTTTTAGATTTGCCGTTCAATTTTCTATCTAACGGTGTAATTTTAATTAAATAAATCGACTAGTTTTTTAGAAATCGATGTAAACGTTTCAACATTATAAACGCTCATGTCTCAGTCAAATGTTAACCAATCTTCAATATTGATATAGTTTTAGATTTGCCGTTCAATTTTCTATCTAACAGTGTAATTATTCTTAAATAAATCGACTAGTTTTTGAGTAATCAATGTAAATGTTCCAACATTATAAACGCTCATGTCTCAGTCAAATGTTAACCAATCTTCAATATTGATATAGTTTTAGATTCGTTGTTCAATTTTCTATGTAACTGTGTAATTTTTTTAAATAAATCAACTAGTTTTTGAGAAATCGATGTAAACGTTCCAACATTATAAACGCTCATATCTCAGTCAAATATTAACCAATCTTCAATATTGATATAGTTTTAGATTTGCCGTTCAATTTTCTATCTAACGGTGTAATTTTAATTAAATAAATCGACTAGTTTTTTAGAAATCGATGTAAACGTTTCAACATTATAAACGCTCATGTCTCAGTCAAATGTTAACCAATCTTCAATATTGATATAGTTTTAGATTTGCCGTTCAATTTTCTATCTAACGGTGTAATTATTCTTAAATAAATTTACTAGTTTTTGAGAAATCGATGTAAACGTTCCAACATTATAAACGATCATATCTCAGTCAAAATTTAACCAATCTTCAATATAGATATAGTTTTAGATTCGCCGTTCAATTTTCTATCTAACTGTGTAATTTTTTTAAATAAATCAACTAGTTTTTGAGAAATCGATGTAAACGTTCCAACATTATAAACGCTCATATCTCAGTCAAATATTAACCAATCTTCAATATTGATATAGTTTTAGATTTGCCGTTCAATTTTCTATCTAACGGTGTAATTATTCTTAAATAAATCGACTAGTTTTTGAGAAATCGATGTAAACGTTCCAACATTATAAACGCTCATATCTCAGTCAAATGTTAACCAATCTTCAATATTTATATAGTTTTAGATTTGCCGTTCAATTTTCTATCTAACGGTGTAATTATTCTTAAATAAATCGACTAGTTTTTGAGTAATCCATGTAAATGTTCCAACATTATAAACGCTCATGTCTCAGTCAAATGTTAACCAATCTTCAATATTGATATAGTTTTAGATTCGTTGTTCAATTTTCTATGTAACGGTGTAATTATTCTTAAATAAATCAACAAGTTTTTGAGAAATCGATGTAAACGTTCCAACATTATAAACGCTCATATCTCAGTCAAATGTTAACCAATCTTCAATATTGATATAGTTTTAGATTTGCCGTTCAATTTTCTATCTAACGGTGTAATTATTCTTAAATAAATCGACTAGTTTTTGAGAAATCGATGTAAACGTTCCAACATTATAAACGATCATATCTCAGTCAAATGTTAACCAATCTTCAATATTGATATAGTTTAAGATTCACCGTTCAATTTTCTATCTAACTGTGTAATTATTCTTAAATAAATCGACTAGTTTTTGAGAAATCGATGTAAACGTTCCAACATTATAAACGCTCATATCTCAGTCAAATGTTAACCAATCTTCAATATTGATATAGTTTTAGATTCGCCGTTCAATTTTCTATTTAAGGGTGTAATTTTTTTAAAATAAATCGACTAGTTTTTGAGAAATCGATGTAAACGTTCCAACATTATAAACGCTCATATCTCATTAAAAAAAAAAAAAAAAAAGTTCACCTAACCTAACCGAACCAAATCTACCCTGTTCGCCATTCAATTTCCTATCTAATGGTGTAATTTGTTTCGAGTTATCGATGTAAATGTTCCAACATTATAAACGCTCATATCTCAGTCAAAATTTAACCAATCTTCAATATTGATATAGTTTTAGATTTGCCGTTCAATTTTCTATCTAACGGTGTAATTATTCTTAAATAAATTTACTAGTTTTTGAGAAATCGATGTAAACGTTCCAACATTATAAACGATCATATCTCAGTCAAAATTTAACCAATCTTCAATATAGATATAGTTTTAGATTCGCCGTTCAATTTTCTATCTAACGGTGTAATTATTCTTAAATAAATTTACTAGTTTTTGAGAAATCGATGTAAACGTTCCAACATTATAAACGATCATATCTCAGTCAAAATTTAACCAATCTTCAATATAGATATAGTTTTAGATTCGCCGTTCAATTTTCTATCTAACTGTGTAATTTTTTTAAATAAATCAACTAGTTTTTGAGAAATCGATGTAAACGTTTCAACATTATAAACGCTCATGTCTCAGTCAAATGTTAACCAATCTTCAATATTTATATAGTTTTAGATTTGCCGTTCAATTTTCTATCTAACAGTGTAATTATTCTTAAATAAATCGACTAGTTTTTGAGTAATCAATGTAAATGTTCCAACATTATAAACGCTCATGTCTCAGTCAAATGTTAACCAATCTTCAATATTGATATAGTTTTAGATTCGTTGTTCAATTTTCTATGTAACGGTGTAATTATTCTTAAATAAATCAACAAGTTTTTGAGAAATCGATGTAAACGTTCCAACATTATAAACGCTCATATCTCAGTCAAATGTTTACCAATCTTCAATATTGATATAGTTTTAGATTCGCCGTTCAATTTTCTATCTAACTGTGTAATTTTTTTAAATAAATCAACTAGTTTTTGAGAAATCGATGTAAACGTTCCAACATTATAAACGCTCATATCTCAGTCAAATATTAACCAATCTTCAATATTGATATAGTTTTAGATTTGCCGTTCAATTTTCTATCTAACGGTGTAATTTTAATTAAATAAATCGACTAGTTTTTTAGAAATCGATGTAAACGTTTCAACATTATAAACGCTCATGTCTCAGTCAAATGTTAACCAATCTTCAATATTGATATAGTTTTAGATTTGCCGTTCAATTTTCTATCTAACGGTGTAATTATTCTTAAATAAATTTACTAGTTTTTGAGAAATCGATGTAAACGTTCCAACATTATAAACGATCATATCTCAGTCAAAATTTAACCAATCTTCAATATAGATATAGTTTTAGATTCGCCGTTCAATTTTCTATTTAAAGGTGTAATTTTTTTAAAATAAATCGACTAGTTTTTGAGAAATCGATGTAAACGTTCCAACATTATAAACGCTCATATCTCATTAAAAAAAAAAAAAAAAAAGTTCACCTAACCTAACCGAACCAAATCTACCCTGTTCGCCATTCAATTTCCTATCTAATGGTGTAATTTGTTTCGAGTTATCGATGTAAATGTTCCAACATTATAAACGCTCATATCTCAGTCAAAATTTAACCAATCTTCAATATTGATATAGTTTTAGATTTGCCGTTCAATTTTCTATCTAACGGTGTAATTATTCTTAAATAAATTTACTAGTTTTTGAGAAATCGATGTAAACGTTCCAACATTATAAACGATCATATCTCAGTCAAAATTTAACCAATCTTCAATATTGATATAGTTTTAGATTCGCCGTTCAATTTTCTATCTAACGGTGTAATTATTCTTAAATAAATTTACTAGTTTTTGAGAAATCGATGTAAACGTTCCAACATTATAAACGATCATATCTCAGTCAAAATTTAACCAATCTTCAATATAGATATAGTTTTAGATTCGCCGTTCAATTTTCTATCTAACTGTGTAATTTTTTTAAATAAATCAACTAGTTTTTGAGAAATCGATGTAAACGTTTCAACATTATAAACGCTCATGTCTCAGTCAAATGTTAACCAATCTTCAATATTTATATAGTTTTAGATTTGCCGTTCAATTTTCTATCTAACAGTGTAATTATTCTTAAATAAATCGACTAGTTTTTGAGTAATCAATGTAAATGTTCCAACATTATAAACGCTCATGTCTCAGTCAAATGTTAACCAATCTTCAATATTGATATAGTTTTAGATTCGTTGTTCAATTTTCTATGTAACGGTGTAATTATTCTTAAATAAATCAACAAGTTTTTGAGAAATCGATGTAAACGTTCCAACATTATAAACGCTCATATCTCAGTCAAATGTTAACCAATCTTCAATATTGATATAGTTTTAGATTCGCCGTTCAATTTTCTATCTAACTGTGTAATTTTTTTAAATAAATCAACTAGTTTTTGAGAAATCGATGTAAACGTTCCAACATTATAAACGCTCATATCTCAGTCAAATATTAACCAATCTTCAATATTGATATAGTTTTAGATTTGCCGTTCAATTTTCTATCTAACGGTGTAATTTTAATTAAATAAATCGACTAGTTTTTTAGAAATCGATGTAAACGTTTCAACATTATAAACGCTCATGTCTCAGTCAAATGTTAACCAATCTTCAATATTGATATAGTTTTAGATTTGCCGTTCAATTTTCTATCTAACGGTGTAATTATTCTTAAATAAATTTACTAGTTTTTGAGAAATCGATGTAAACGTTCCAACATTATAAACGATCATATCTCAGTCAAAATTTAACCAATCTTCAATATAGATATAGTTTTAGATTCGCCGTTCAATTTTCTATCTAACTGTGTAATTTTTTTAAATAAATCAACTAGTTTTTGAGAAATCGATGTAAACGTTCCAACATTATAAACGCTCATATCTCAGTCAAATATTAACCAATCTTCAATATTGATATAGTTTTAGATTCGCCGTTCAATTTTCTATCTAACGGTGTAATTATTCTTAAATAAATCGACTAGTTTTTGAGAAATCGATGTAAACGTTCCAACATTATAAACGCTCATATCTCAGTCAAAATTTAACCAATCTTCAATATAGATATAGTTTTAGATTCGCCGTTCAATTTTCTATCTAACTGTGTAATTTTTTTAAATAAATCAACTAGTTTTTGAGAAATCGATGTAAACGTTCCAACATTATAAACGCTCATATCTCAGTCAAATATTAACCAATCTTCAATATTTATATAGTTTTAGATTTGCCGTTCAATTTTCTATCTAACGGTGTAATTATTCTTAAATAAATCGACTAGTTTTTGAGAAATCGATGTAAACGTTCCAACATTATAAACGCTCATATCTCAGTCAAATGTTAACCAATCTTCAATATTTATATAGTTTTAGATTTGCCGTTCAATTTTCTATCTAACGGTGTAATTATTCTTAAATAAATCGACTAGTTTTTGAGTAATCCATGTAAATGTTCCAACATTATAAACGCTCATGTCTCAGTCAAATGTTAACGAATCTTCAATATTGATATAGTTTTAGATTCGTTGTTCAATTTTCTATGTAACGGTGTAATTATTCTTAAATAAATCAACAAGTTTTTGAGAAATCGATGTAAACGTTCCAACATTATAAACGCTCATATCTCAGTCAAATGTTAACCAATCTTCAATATTGATATAGTTTTAGATTTGCCGTTCAATTTTCTATCTAACGGTGTAATTATTCTTAAATAAATCGACTAGTTTTTGAGAAATCGATGTAAACGTTCCAACATTATAAACGATCATATCTCAGTCAAATGTTAACCAATCTTCAATATTGATATAGTTTAAGATTCACCGTTCAATTTTCTATCTAACTGTGTAATTTTTTTTAATAAATCAACTAGTTTTTGAGAAATCGATGTAAACGTACCAACATTATAAACGCTCATATCTCATAAAAAAAAAAAAAAAAAAGTTCACCTAACCTAACCGAACCAAACCTACCCTGTTCGCCATTCAATTTCCTATCTAATGGTGTAATTTGTTTCGAGTTATCGATGTAAATGTTCCAACATTATAAACGCTCATATCTCAGTCAAAATTTAACCAATCTTCAATATTGATATAGTTTTAGATTTGCCGTTCAATTTTCTATCTAACGGTGTAATTTTAATTAAATAAATCGACTAGTTTTTTAGAAATCGATGTAAACGTTTCAACATTATAAACGCTCATGTCTCAGTCAAATGTTAACCAATCTTCAATATTGATATAGTTTTAGATTTGCCGTTCAATTTTCTATCTAACGGTGTAATTATTCTTAAATAAATTTACTAGTTTTTGAGAAATCGATGTAAACGTTCCAACATTATAAACGATCATATCTCAGTCAAAATTTAACCAATCTTCAATATAGATATAGTTTTAGATTCGCCGTTCAATTTTCTATTTAAGGGTGTAATTTTTTTAAAATAAATCGACTAGTTTTTGAGAAATCGATGTAAACGTTCCAACATTATAAACGCTCATATCTCATTAAAAAAAAAAAAAAAAAAGTTCACCTAACCTAACCGAACCAAATCTACCCTGTTCGCCATTCAATTTCCTATCTAATGGTGTAATTTGTTTCGAGTTATCGATGTAAATGTTCCAACATTATAAACGCTCATATCTCAGTCAAAATTTAACCAATCTTCAATATTGATATAGTTTTAGATTTGCCGTTCAATTTTCTATCTAACGGTGTAATTATTCTTAAATAAATTTACTAGTTTTTGAGAAATCGATGTAAACGTTCCAACATTATAAACGATCATATCTCAGTCAAAATTTAACCAATCTTCAATATAGATATAGTTTTAGATTCGCCGTTCAATTTTCTATCTAACGGTGTAATTATTCTTAAATAAATTTACTAGTTTTTGAGAAATCGATGTAAACGTTCCAACATTATAAACGATCATATCTCAGTCAAAATTTAACCAATCTTCAATATAGATATAGTTTTAGATTCGCCGTTCAATTTTCTATCTAACTGTGTAATTTTTTTAAATAAATCAACTAGTTTTTGAGAAATCGATGTAAACGTTTCAACATTATAAACGCTCATGTCTCAGTCAAATGTTAACCAATCTTCAATATTTATATAGTTTTAGATTTGCCGTTCAATTTTCTATCTAACAGTGTAATTATTCTTAAATAAATCGACTAGTTTTTGAGTAATCAATGTAAATGTTCCAACATTATAAACGCTCATGTCTCAGTCAAATGTTAACCAATCTTCAATATTGATATAGTTTTAGATTCGTTGTTCAATTTTCTATGTAACTGTGTAATTTTTTTAAATAAATCAACTAGTTTTTGAGAAATCGATGTAAACGTTCCAACATTATAAACGCTCATATCTCAGTCAAATATTAACCAATCTTCAATATTGATATAGTTTTAGATTTGCCGTTCAATTTTCTATCTAACGGTGTAATTTTAATTAAATAAATCGACTAGTTTTTTAGAAATCGATGTAAACGTTTCAACATTATAAACGCTCATGTCTCAGTCAAATGTTAACCAATCTTCAATATTGATATAGTTTTAGATTTGCCGTTCAATTTTCTATCTAACGGTGTAATTATTCTTAAATAAATTTACTAGTTTTTGAGAAATCGATGTAAACGTTCCAACATTATAAACGATCATATCTCAGTCAAAATTTAACCAATCTTCAATATAGATATAGTTTTAGATTCGCCGTTCAATTTTCTATCTAACTGTGTAATTTTTTTAAATAAATCAACTAGTTTTTGAGAAATCGATGTAAACGTTCCAACATTATAAACGCTCATATCTCAGTCAAATATTAACCAATCTTCAATATTGATATAGTTTTAGATTTGCCGTTCAATTTTCTATCTAACGGTGTAATTATTCTTAAATAAATCGACTAGTTTTTGAGAAATCGATGTAAACGTTCCAACATTATAAACGCTCATATCTCAGTCAAAATTTAACCAATCTTCAATATAGATATAGTTTTAGATTTGCCGTTCAATTTTCTATCTAACTGTGTAATTTTTTTAAATAAATCAACTAGTTTTTGAGAAATCGATGTAAACGTTCCAACATTATAAACGCTCATATCTCAGTCAAATATTAACCAATCTTCAATATTTATATAGTTTTAGATTTGCCGTTCAATTTTCTATCTAACGGTGTAATTATTCTTAAATAAATCGACTAGTTTTTGAGAAATCGATGTAAACGTTCCAACATTATAAACGCTCATATCTCAGTCAAATGTTAACCAATCTTCAATATTTATATAGTTTTAGATTTGCCGTTCAATTTTCTATCTAACGGTGTAATTATTCTTAAATAAATCGACTAGTTTTTGAGTAATCCATGTAAATGTTCCAACATTATAAACGCTCATGTCTCAGTCAAATGTTAACGAATCTTCAATATTGATATAGTTTTAGATTCGTTGTTCAATTTTCTATGTAACGGTGTAATTATTCTTAAATAAATCAACAAGTTTTTGAGAAATCGATGTAAACGTTCCAACATTATAAACGCTCATATCTCAGTCAAATGTTAACCAATCTTCAATATTGATATAGTTTTAGATTTGCCGTTCAATTTTCTATCTAACGGTGTAATTATTCTTAAATAAATCGACTAGTTTTTGAGAAATCGATGTAAACGTTCCAACATTATAAACGATCATATCTCAGTCAAATGTTAACCAATCTTCAATATTGATATAGTTTAAGATTCACCGTTCAATTTTCTATCTAACTGTGTAATTTTTTTTAATAAATCAACTAGTTTTTTAGAAATCGATGTAAACGTTTCAACATTATAAACGCTCATATCTCAGTCAAATGTTAACCAATCTTCAATATTGATATAGTTTTAGATTTGCCGTTCAATTTTCTATCTAACGGTGTAATTATTCTTAAATAAATTTACTAGTTTTTGAGAAATCGATGTAAACGTTCCAACATTATAAACGATCATATCTCAGTCAAAATTTAACCAATCTTCAATATAGATATAGTTTTAGATTCGCCGTTCAATTTTCTATCTAACTGTGTAATTTTTTTAAATAAATCAACTAGTTTTTGAGAAATCGATGTAAACGTTCCAACATTATAAACGCTCATATCTCAGTCAAATATTAACCAATCTTCAATATTGATATAGTTTTAGATTTGCCGTTCAATTTTCTATCTAACGGTGTAATTATTCTTAAATAAATCGACTAGTTTTTGAGAAATCGATGTAAACGTTCCAACATTATAAACGATCATATCTCAGTCAAATGTTAACCAATCTTCAATATTGATATAGTTTTAGATTCGCCGTTCAATTTTCTATTTAAGGGTGTAATTTTTTTAAAATAAATCGACTAGTTTTTGAGAAATCGATGTAAACGTTCCAACATTATAAACGCTCATATCTCATTAAAAAAAAAAAAAAAAAGTTCACCTAACCTAACCGAACCAAATCTACCCTGTTCGCCATTCAATTTCCTATCTAATGGTGTAATTTGTTTCGAGTTATCGATGTAAATGTTTCAACATTATAAACGCTCATGTCTCAGTCAAATGTTAACCAATCTTCAATATTTATATAGTTTTAGATTTGCCGTTCAATTTTCTATCTAACAGTGTAATTATTCTTAAATAAATCGACTAGTTTTTGAGTAATCAATGTAAATGTTCCAACATTATAAACGCTCATGTCTCAGTCAAATGTTAACCAATCTTCAATATTGATATAGTTTTAGATTCGTTGTTCAATTTTCTATGTAACTGTGTAATTTTTTTAAATAAATCAACTAGTTTTTGAGAAATCGATGTAAACGTTCCAACATTATAAACGCTCATATCTCAGTCAAATATTAACCAATCTTCAATATTGATATAGTTTTAGATTTGCCGTTCAATTTTCTATCTAACGGTGTAATTTTAATTAAATAAATCGACTAGTTTTTTAGAAATCGATGTAAACGTTTCAACATTATAAACGCTCATGTCTCAGTCAAATGTTAACCAATCTTCAATATTGATATAGTTTTAGATTTGCCGTTCAATTTTCTATCTAACGGTGTAATTATTCTTAAATAAATTTACTAGTTTTTGAGAAATCGATGTAAACGTTCCAACATTATAAACGATCATATCTCAGTCAAAATTTAACCAATCTTCAATATAGATATAGTTTTAGATTCGCCGTTCAATTTTCTATCTAACTGTGTAATTTTTTTAAATAAATCAACTAGTTTTTGAGAAATCGATGTAAACGTTCCAACATTATAAACGCTCATATCTCAGTCAAATATTAACCAATCTTCAATATTGATATAGTTTTAGATTTGCCGTTCAATTTTCTATCTAACGGTGTAATTATTCTTAAATAAATCGACTAGTTTTTGAGAAATCGATGTAAACGTTCCAACATTATAAACGCTCATATCTCAGTCAAAATTTAACCAATCTTCAATATAGATATAGTTTTAGATTTGCCGTTCAATTTTCTATCTAACTGTGTAATTTTTTTAAATAAATCAACTAGTTTTTGAGAAATCGATGTAAACGTTCCAACATTATAAACGCTCATATCTCAGTCAAATATTAACCAATCTTCAATATTTATATAGTTTTAGATTTGCCGTTCAATTTTCTATCTAACGGTGTAATTATTCTTAAATAAATCGACTAGTTTTTGAGAAATCGATGTAAACGTTCCAACATTATAAACGCTCATATCTCAGTCAAATGTTAACCAATCTTCAATATTTATATAGTTTTAGATTTGCCGTTCAATTTTCTATCTAACGGTGTAATTATTCTTAAATAAATCGACTAGTTTTTGAGTAATCCATGTAAATGTTCCAACATTATAAACGCTCATGTCTCAGTCAAATGTTAACGAATCTTCAATATTGATATAGTTTTAGATTCGTTGTTCAATTTTCTATGTAACGGTGTAATTATTCTTAAATAAATCAACAAGTTTTTGAGAAATCGATGTAAACGTTCCAACATTATAAACGCTCATATCTCAGTCAAATGTTAACCAATCTTCAATATTGATATAGTTTTAGATTTGCCGTTCAATTTTCTATCTAACGGTGTAATTATTCTTAAATAAATCGACTAGTTTTTGAGAAATCGATGTAAACGTTCCAACATTATAAACGATCATATCTCAGTCAAATGTTAACCAATCTTCAATATTGATATAGTTTAAGATTCACCGTTCAATTTTCTATCTAACTGTGTAATTTTTTTTAATAAATCAACTAGTTTTTGAGAAATCGATGTAAACGTACCAACATTATAAACGCTCATATCTCATAAAAAAAAAAAAAAAAAAAGTTCACCTAACCTAACCGAACCAAACCTACCCTGTTCGCCATTCAATTTCCTATCTAATGGTGTAATTTGTTTCGAGTTATCGATGTAAATGTTCCAACATTATAAACGCTCATATCTCAGTCAAATGTTTACCAATCTTCAATATTGATATAGTTTTAGATTCGTTGTTCAATTTTCTATGTAACGGTGTAATTATTCTTAAATAAATCAACAAGTTTTTGAGAAATCGATGTAAACGTTCCAACATTATAAACGCTCATATCTCAGTCAAATGTTAACCAATCTTCAATATTGATATAGTTTTAGATTTGCCGTTCAATTTTCTATCTAACGGTGTAATTATTCTTAAATAAATCGACTAGTTTTTGAGAAATCGATGTAAACGTTCCAACATTATAAACGATCATATCTCAGTCAAATGTTAACCAATCTTCAATATTGATATAGTTTTAGATTCGCCGTTCAATTTTCTATTTAAGGGTGTAATTTTTTTAAAATAAATCGACTAGTTTTTGAGAAATCGATGTAAACGTTCCAACATTATAAACGCTCATATCTCATTAAAAAAAAAAAAAAAAAGTTCACCTAACCTAACCGAACCAAATCTACCCTGTTCGCCATTCAATTTCCTATCTAATGGTGTAATTTGTTTCGAGTTATCGATGTAAATGTTCCAACATTATAAACGCTCATATCTCAGTCAAAATTTAACCAATCTTCAATATTGATATAGTTTTAGATTTGCCGTTCAATTTTCTATCTAACGGTGTAATTTTAATTAAATAAATCGACTAGTTTTTTAGAAATCGATGTAAACGTTTCAACATTATAAACGCTCATATCTCAGTCAAATGTTAACCAATCTTCAATATTGATATAGTTTTAGATTCGTTGTTCAATTTTCTATCTAACGGTGTAATTATTCTTAAATAAATTTACTAGTTTTTGAGTAATCGATGTAAACGTTCCAACATTATAAACGATCATATCTCAGTCAAAATTTAACCAATCTTCAATATAGATATAGTTTTAGATTCGCCGTTCAATTTTCTATCTAACTGTGTAATTTTTTTAAATAAATCAACTAGTTTTTGAGAAATCGATGTAAACGTTCCAACATTATAAACGCTCATATCTCAGTCAAATATTAACCAATCTTCAATATTGATATAGTTTTAGATTTGCCGTTCAATTTTCTATCTAACGGTGTAATTATTCTTAAATAAATCGACTAGTTTTTGAGAAATCGATGTAAACGTTCCAACATTATAAACGCTCATATCTCAGTCAAAATTTAACCAATCTTCAATATAGATATAGTTTTAGATTCGCCGTTCAATTTTCTATCTAACTGTGTAATTTTTTTAAATAAATCAACTAGTTTTTGAGAAATCGATGTAAACGTTCCAACATTATAAACGCTCATATCTCAGTCAAATATTAACCAATCTTCAATATTGATATAGTTTTAGATTTGCCGTTCAATTTTCTATCTAACGGTGTAATTATTCTTAAATAAATCGACTAGTTTTTGAGAAATCGATGTAAACGTTCCAACATTATAAACGCTCATATCTCAGTCAAATGTTAACCAATCTTCAATATTTATATAGTTTTAGATTTGCCGTTCAATTTTCTATCTAACGGTGTAATTATTCTTAAATAAATCGACTAGTTTTTGAGTAATCCATGTAAATGTTCCAACATTATAAACGCTCATGTCTCAGTCAAATGTTAACCAATCTTCAATATTGATATAGTTTTAGATTCGTTGTTCAATTTTCTATGTAACGGTGTAATTATTCTTAAATAAATCAACAAGTTTTTGAGAAATCGATGTAAACGTTCCAACATTATAAACGATCATATCTCAGTCAAATGTTAACCAATCTTCAATATTGATATAGTTTAAGATTCACCGTTCAATTTTCTATCTAACTGTGTAATTTTTTTTAATAAATCAACTAGTTTTTGAGAAATCGATGTAAACGTACCAACATTATAAACGCTCATATCTCATAAAAAAAAAAAAAAAAAAAAGTTCACCTAACCTAACCGAACCAAACCTACCCTGTTCGCCATTCAATTTCCTATCTAATGGTGTAATTTGTTTCAATTTATCGATGTAAACGTTCCAACATTATAAACGCTCATATCTCAGTCAAATGTTAACCAATCTTCAATATTGATATAGTTTTAGATTTGCCGTTCAATTTTCTATCTAACGGTGTAATTATTCTTAAATAAATCGACTAGTTTTTGAGAAATCGATGTAAACGTTCCAACATTATAAACGCTCATGTCTCAGTCAAATGTTAACCAATCTTCAATATTTATATCAATTTTCTATCTAACGGTGTAATTATTCTTAAATAAATCGACTAGTTTTTGAGTAATCCATGTAAATGTTCCAACATTATAAACGCTCATGTCTCAGTCAAATGTTAACCAATCTTCAATATTGATATAGTTTTAGATTCGTTGTTCAATTTTCTATGTAACGGTGTAATTATTCTTAAATAAATCAACAAGTTTTTGAGAAATCGATGTAAACGTTCCAACATTATAAACGCTCATATCTCAGTCAAATGTTAACCAATCTTCAATATTGATATAGTTTTAGATTTGCCGTTCAATTTTCTATCTAACGGTGTAATTATTCTTAAATAAATCGACTAGTTTTTGAGAAATCGATGTAAACGTTCCAACATTATAAACGCTCATATCTCAGTCAAATGTTTACCAATCTTCAATATTGATATAGTTTTAGATTTGCCGTTCAATTTTCTATCTAACTGTGTAATTTTTTTAAATAAATCAACTAGTTTTTGAGAAATCGATGTAAACGTACCAACATTATAAACGCTCATATCTCAGTCAAATGTTAACCAATCTTCAATATTGATATAGTTTTAGATTCGCCGTTCAATTTTCTATTTAAGGGTGTAATTTTTTTAAAATAAATCGACTAGTTTTTGAGAAATCGATGTAAACGTTCCAACATTATAAACGCTCATATCTCATTAAAAAAAAAAAAAAAAAGTTCACCTAACCTAACCGAACCAAATCTACCCTGTTCGCCATTCAATTTCCTATCTAATGGTGTAATTTGTTTCGAGTTATCGATGTAAATGTTCCAACATTATAAACGCTCATATCTCAGTCAAAATTTAACCAATCTTCAATATTGATATAGTTTTAGATTTGCCGTTCAATTTTCTATCTAACGGTGTAATTTTAATTAAATAAATCGACTAGTTTTTTAGAAATCGATGTAAACGTTTCAACATTATAAACGCTCATGTCTCAGTCAAATGTTAACCAATCTTCAATATTTATATAGTTTTAGATTTGCCGTTCAATTTTCTATCTAACAGTGTAATTATTCTTAAATAAATCGACTAGTTTTTGAGTAATCAATGTAAATGTTCCAACATTATAAACGCTCATGTCTCAGTCAAATGTTAACCAATCTTCAATATTGATATAGTTTTAGATTCGTTGTTCAATTTTCTATGTAACGGTGTAATTATTCTTAAATAAATCAACAAGTTTTTGAGAAATCGATGTAAACGTTCCAACATTATAAACGCTCATATCTCAGTCAAATGTTAACCAATCTTCAATATTGATATAGTTTTAGATTTGCCGTTCAATTTTCTATCTAACTGTGTAATTTTTTTAAATAAATCAACTAGTTTTTGAGAAATCGATGTAAACGTTCCAACATTATAAACGCTCATATCTCAGTCAAATGTTAACCAATCTTCAATATTGATATAGTTTTAGATTTGCCGTTCAATTTTCTATCTAACGGTGTAATTATTCTTAAATAAATCGACTAGTTTTTGAGAAATCGATGTAAACGTTCCAACATTATAAACGCTCATGTCTCAGTCAAATGTTAACCAATCTTCAATATTTATATCAATTTTCTATCTAACGGTGTAATTATTCTTAAATAAATCGACTAGTTTTTGAGTAATCCATGTAAATGTTCCAACATTATAAACGCTCATGTCTCAGTCAAATGTTAACCAATCTTCAATATTGATATAGTTTTAGATTCGTTGTTCAATTTTCTATGTAACGGTGTAATTATTCTTAAATAAATCAACAAGTTTTTGAGAAATCGATGTAAACGTTCCAACATTATAAACGCTCATATCTCAGTCAAATGTTAACCAATCTTCAATATTGATATAGTTTTAGATTTGCCGTTCAATTTTCTATCTAACGGTGTAATTATTCTTAAATAAATCGACTAGTTTTTGAGAAATCGATGTAAACGTTCCAACATTATAAACGATCATATCTCAGTCAAATGTTAACCAATCTTCAATATTGATATAGTTTAAGATTCACCGTTCAATTTTCTATCTAACTGTGTAATTATTCTTAAATAAATCGACTAGTTTTTGAGAAATCGATGTAAACGTTCCAACATTATAAACGCTCATATCTCAGTCAAATGTTAACCAATCTTCAATATTGATATAGTTTTAGATTCGCCGTTCAATTTTCTATTTAAGGGTGTAATTTTTTTAAAATAAATCGACTAGTTTTTGAGAAATCGATGTAAACGTTCCAACATTATAAACGCTCATATCTCATTAAAAAAAAAAAAAAAAAGTTCACCTAACCTAACCGAACCAAATCTACCCTGTTCGCCATTCAATTTCCTATCTAATGGTGTAATTTGTTTCGAGTTATCGATGTAAATGTTCCAACATTATAAACGCTCATATCTCAGTCAAAATTTAACCAATCTTCAATATTGATATAGTTTTAGATTTGCCGTTCAATTTTCTATCTAACGGTGTAATTTTAATTAAATAAATCGACTAGTTTTTTAGAAATCGATGTAAACGTTTCAACATTATAAACGCTCATATCTCAGTCAAATGTTAACCAATCTTCAATATTGATATAGTTTTAGATTTGCCGTTCAATTTTCTATCTAACGGTGTAATTATTCTTAAATAAATTTACTAGTTTTTGAGTAATCGATGTAAACGTTCCAACATTATAAACGATCATATCTCAGTCAAAATTTAACCAATCTTCAATATAGATATAGTTTTAGATTCGCCGTTCAATTTTCTATCTAACTGTGTAATTTTTTTAAATAAATCAACTAGTTTTTGAGAAATCGATGTAAACGTTCCAACATTATAAACGCTCATATCTCAGTCAAATGTTAACCAATCTTCAATATTGATATAGTTTTAGATTTGCCGTTCAATTTTCTATCTAACGGTGTAATTATTCTTAAATAAATCGACTAGTTTTTGAGAAATCGATGTAAACGTTCCAACATTATAAACGCTCATATCTCAGTCAAAAGTTAACCAATCTTCAATATAGATATAGTTTTAGATTCACCGTTCAATTTTCTATCTAACTGTGTAATTTTTTTAAATAAATCAACTAGTTTTTGAGAAATCGATGTAAACGTTCCAACATTATAAACGCTCATATCTCAGTCAAATATTAACCAATCTTCAATATTTATATAGTTTTAGATTTGCCGTTCAATTTTCTATCTAACGGTGTAATTATTCTTAAATAAATCGACTAGTTTTTGAGAAATCGATGTAAACGTTCCAACATTATAAACGCTCATATCTCAGTCAAATGTTAACCAATCTTCAATATTTATATAGTTTTAGATTTGCCGTTCAATTTTCTATCTAACGGTGTAATTATTCTTAAATAAATCGACTAGTTTTTGAGTAATCCATGTAAATGTTCCAACATTATAAACGCTCATGTCTCAGTCAAATGTTAACCAATCTTCAATATTGATATAGTTTTAGATTCGTTGTTCAATTTTCTATGTAACGGTGTAATTATTCTTAAATAAATCAACAAGTTTTTGAGAAATCGATGTAAACGTTCCAACATTATAAACGATCATATCTCAGTCAAATGTTAACCAATCTTCAATATTGATATAGTTTAAGATTCACCGTTCAATTTTCTATCTAACTGTGTAATTTTTTTTAATAAATCAACTAGTTTTTGAGAAATCGATGTAAACGTACCAACATTATAAACGCTCATATCTCATAAAAAAAAAAAAAAAAAAAAGTTCACCTAACCTAACCGAACCAAACCTACCCTGTTCGCCATTCAATTTCCTATCTAATGGTGTAATTTGTTTCAATTTATCGATGTAAATGTTCCAACATTATAAACGCTCATATCTCAGTCAAATGTTTACCAATCTTCAATATAGATATAGTTTTAGATTCGCCGTTCAATTTTCTATCTAACTGTGTAATTTTTTTAAATAAATCAACTAGTTTTTGAGAAATCGATGTAAACGTTCCAACATTATAAACGCTCATATCTCAGTCAAATATTAACCAATCTTCAATATTGATATAGTTTTAGATTTGCCGTTCAATTTTCTATCTAACGGTGTAATTATTCTTAAATAAATCGACTAGTTTTTGAGAAATCGATGTAAACGTTCCAACATTATAAACGCTCATATCTCAGTCAAAATTTAACCAATCTTCAATATAGATATAGTTTTAGATTCGCCGTTCAATTTTCTATCTAACTGTGTAATTTTTTTAAATAAATCAACTAGTTTTTGAGAAATCGATGTAAACGTTCCAACATTATAAACGCTCATATCTCAGTCAAATATTAACCAATCTTCAATATTTATATAGTTTTAGATTTGCCGTTCAATTTTCTATCTAACGGTGTAATTATTCTTAAATAAATCGACTAGTTTTTGAGAAATCGATGTAAACGTTCCAACATTATAAACGCTCATATCTCAGTCAAATGTTAACCAATCTTCAATATTTATATAGTTTTAGATTTGCCGTTCAATTTTCTATCTAACGGTGTAATTATTCTTAAATAAATCGACTAGTTTTTGAGTAATCCATGTAAATGTTCCAACATTATAAACGCTCATGTCTCAGTCAAATGTTAACCAATCTTCAATATTGATATAGTTTTAGATTCGTTGTTCAATTTTCTATGTAACGGTGTAATTATTCTTAAATAAATCAACAAGTTTTTGAGAAATCGATGTAAACGTTCCAACATTATAAACGATCATATCTCAGTCAAATGTTAACCAATCTTCAATATTGATATAGTTTAAGATTCACCGTTCAATTTTCTATCTAACTGTGTAATTTTTTTTAATAAATCAACTAGTTTTTGAGAAATCGATGTAAACGTACCAACATTATAAACGCTCATATCTCATAAAAAAAAAAAAAAAAAAAAGTTCACCTAACCTAACCGAACCAAACCTACCCTGTTCGCCATTCAATTTCCTATCTAATGGTGTAATTTGTTTCAATTTATCGATGTAAATGTTCCAACATTATAAACGCTCATATCTCAGTCAAATGTTTACCAATCTTCAATATTGATATAGTTTTAGATTTGCCGTTCAATTTTCTATCTAACTGTGTAATTTTTTTAAATAAATCAACTAGTTTTTGAGAAATCGATGTAAACGTACCAACATTATAAACGCTCATATCTCAGTCAAATGTTAACCAATCTTCAATATTGATATAGTTTTAGATTCGCCGTTCAATTTTCTATTTAAGGGTGTAATTTTTTTAAAATAAATCGACTAGTTTTTGAGAAATCGATGTAAACGTTCCAACATTATAAACGCTCATATCTCATTAAAAAAAAAAAAAAAAAGTTCACCTAACCTAACCGAACCAAATCTACCCTGTTCGCCATTCAATTTCCTATCTAATGGTGTAATTTGTTTCGAGTTATCGATGTAAATGTTCCAACATTATAAACGCTCATATCTCAGTCAAAATTTAACCAATCTTCAATATTGATATAGTTTTAGATTTGCCGTTCAATTTTCTATCTAACGGTGTAATTTTAATTAAATAAATCGACTAGTTTTTGAGAAATCGATGTAAACGTTCCAACATTATAAACGCTCATATCTCAGTCAAATGTTAACCAATCTTCAATATTTATATAGTTTTAGATTTGCCGTTCAATTTTCTATCTAACGGTGTAATTATTCTTAAATAAATCGACTAGTTTTTGAGTAATCCATGTAAATGTTCCAACATTATAAACGCTCATGTCTCAGTCAAATGTTAACCAATCTTCAATATTGATATAGTTTTAGATTCGTTGTTCAATTTTCTATGTAACGGTGTAATTATTCTTAAATAAATCAACTAGTTTTTGAGAAATCGATGTAAACGTTCCAACATTATAAACGCTCATATCTCAGTCAAATATTAACCAATCTTCAATATTTATATAGTTTTAGATTTGCCGTTCAATTTTCTATCTAACGGTGTAATTATTCTTAAATAAATCGACTAGTTTTTGAGAAATCGATGTAAACGTTCCAACATTATAAACGCTCATATCTCAGTCAAATGTTAACCAATCTTCAATATTTATATAGTTTTAGATTTGCCGTTCAATTTTCTATCTAACGGTGTAATTATTCTTAAATAAATCGACTAGTTTTTGAGTAATCCATGTAAATGTTCCAACATTATAAACGCTCATGTCTCAGTCAAATGTTAACCAATCTTCAATATTGATATAGTTTTAGATTCGTTGTTCAATTTTCTATGTAACGGTGTAATTATTCTTAAATAAATCAACAAGTTTTTGAGAAATCGATGTAAACGTTCCAACATTATAAACGATCATATCTCAGTCAAATGTTAACCAATCTTCAATATTGATATAGTTTAAGATTCACCGTTCAATTTTCTATCTAACTGTGTAATTTTTTTTAATAAATCAACTAGTTTTTGAGAAATCGATGTAAACGTACCAACATTATAAACGCTCATATCTCATAAAAAAAAAAAAAAAAAAAAGTTCACCTAACCTAACCGAACCAAACCTACCCTGTTCGCCATTCAATTTCCTATCTAATGGTGTAATTTGTTTCAATTTACCGATGTAAATGTTCCAACATTATAAACGCTCATATCTCAGTCAAATGTTTACCAATCTTCAATATTGATATAGTTTTAGATTTGCCGTTCAATTTTCTATCTAACTGTGTAATTTTTTTAAATAAATCAACTAGTTTTTGAGTAATCAATGTAAATGTTCCAACATTATAAACGCTCATGTCTCAGTCAAATGTTAACCAATCTTCAATATTGATATAGTTTTAGATTTGCCGTTCAATTTTCTATCTAACGGTGTAATTATTCTTAAATAAATCGACTAGTTTTTGAGAAATCGATGTAAACGTTCCAACATTATAAACGCTCATATCTCAGTCAAATGTTAACCAATCTTCAATATTGATATAGTTTTAGATTTGCCGTTCAATTTTCTATCTAACTGTGTAATTTTTTTAAATAAATCAACTAGTTTTTGAGTAATCAATGTAAATGTTCCAACATTATAAACGCTCATGTCTCAGTCAAATGTTAACCAATCTTCAATATTGATATAGTTTTAGATTTGCCGTTCAATTTTCTATCTAACGGTGTAATTATTCTTAAATAAATCGACTAGTTTTTGAGAAATCGATGTAAACGTTCCAACATTATAAACGCTCATGTCTCAGTCAAATGTTAACCAATCTTCAATATTTATATCAATTTTCTATCTAACGGTGTAATTATTCTTTAATAAATCGACTAGTTTTTGAGTAATCCATGTAAATGTTCCAACATTATAAACGCTCATGTCTCAGTCAAATGTTAACCAATCTTCAATATTGATATAGTTTTAGATTCGTTGTTCAATTTTCTATGTAACGGTGTAATTATTCTTAAATAAATCAACAAGTTTTTGAGAAATCGATGTAAACGTTCCAACATTATAAACGCTCATATCTCAGTCAAATGTTAACCAATCTTCAATATTGATATAGTTTTAGATTTGCCGTTCAATTTTCTATCTAACGGTGTAATTATTCTTAAATAAATCGACTAGTTTTTGAGAAATCGATGTAAACGTTCCAACATTATAAACGATCATATCTCAGTCAAATGTTAACCAATCTTCAATATTGATATAGTTTAAGATTCACCGTTCAATTTTCTATCTAACTGTGTAATTATTCTTAAATAAATCGACTAGTTTTTGAGAAATCGATGTAAACGTTCCAACATTATAAACGCTCATATCTCAGTCAAATGTTAACCAATCTTCAATATTGATATAGTTTTAGATTCGCCGTTCAATTTTCTATTTAAGGGTGTAATTTTTTTAAAATAAATCGACTAGTTTTTGAGAAATCGATGTAAACGTTCCAACATTATAAACGCTCATATCTCATTAAAAAAAAAAAAAAAAAGTTCACCTAACCTAACCGAACCAAATCTACCCTGTTCGCCATTCAATTTCCTATCTAATGGTGTAATTTGTTTCGAGTTATCGATGTAAATGTTCCAACATTATAAACGCTCATATCTCAGTCAAAATTTAACCAATCTTCAATATTGATATAGTTTTAGATTTGCCGTTCAATTTTCTATCTAACGGTGTAATTTTAATTAAATAAATCGACTAGTTTTTTAGAAATCGATGTAAACGTTTCAACATTATAAACGCTCATGTCTCAGTCAAATGTTAACCAATCTTCAATATTGATATAGTTTTAGATTTGCCGTTCAATTTTCTATCTAACTGTGTAATTTTTTTAAATAAATCAACTAGTTTTTGAGTAATCAATGTAAATGTTCCAACATTATAAACGCTCATGTCTCAGTCAAATGTTAACCAATCTTCAATATTGATATAGTTTTAGATTTGCCGTTCAATTTTCTATCTAACGGTGTAATTATTCTTAAATAAATCGACTAGTTTTTGAGAAATCGATGTAAACGTTCCAACATTATAAACGCTCATGTCTCAGTCAAATGTTAACCAATCTTCAATATTTATATCAATTTTCTATCTAACGGTGTAATTATTCTTAAATAAATCGACTAGTTTTTGAGTAATCCATGTAAATGTTCCAACATTATAAACGCTCATGTCTCAGTCAAATGTTAACCAATCTTCAATATTGATATAGTTTTAGATTCGTTGTTCAATTTTCTATGTAACGGTGTAATTATTCTTAAATAAATCAACAAGTTTTTGAGAAATCGATGTAAACGTTCCAACATTATAAACGCTCATATCTCAGTCAAAATTTAACCAATCTTCAATATTGATATAGTTTTAGATTTGCCGTTCAATTTTCTATCTAACGGTGTAATTTTAATTAAATAAATCGACTAG
This sequence comes from Pieris brassicae, assembly GCF_905147105.1. Lineage (NCBI taxonomy): Eukaryota > Metazoa > Arthropoda > Insecta > Lepidoptera > Pieridae > Pieris > Pieris brassicae. Next base: position 367,587 of record NW_025575867.1, on the reverse strand, counting down.
TTTTTTAGAAATCGATGTAAACGTTTCAACATTATAAACGCTCATGTCTCAGTCAAATGTTAACCAATCTTCAATATTGATATAGTTTTAGATTTGCCGTTCAATTTTCTATCTAAAGGTGTAATTATTCTTAAATAAATTTACTAGTTTTTGAGAAATCGATGTAAACGTTCCAACATTATAAACGATCATATCTCAGTCAAAATTTAACCAATCTTCAATATAGATATAGTTTTAGATTCGCCGTTCAATTTTCTATCTAACTGTGTAATTTTTTTAAATAAATCAACTAGTTTTTGAGAAATCGATGTAAACGTTCCAACATTATAAACGCTCATATCTCAGTCAAATGTTAACCAATCTTCAATATTGATATAGTTTTAGATTTGCCGTTCAATTTTCTATCTAACTGTGTAATTTTTTTAAATAAATCAACTAGTTTTTGAGTAATCAATGTAAATGTTCCAACATTATAAACGCTCATGTCTCAGTCAAATGTTAACCAATCTTCAATATTGATATAGTTTTAGATTTGCCGTTCAATTTTCTATCTAACGGTGTAATTATTCTTAAATAAATCGACTAGTTTTTGAGAAATCGATGTAAACGTTCCAACATTATAAACGCTCATGTCTCAGTCAAATGTTAACCAATCTTCAATATTTATATCAATTTTCTATCTAACGGTGTAATTATTCTTTAATAAATCGACTAGTTTTTGAGTAATCCATGTAAATGTTCCAACATTATAAACGCTCATGTCTCAGTCAAATGTTAACCAATCTTCAATATAGATATAGTTTTAGATTCGCCGTTCAATTTTCTATCTAACTGTGTAATTTTTTTAAATAAATCAACTAGTTTTTGAGAAATCGATGTAAACGTTCCAACATTATAAACGCTCATATCTCAGTCAAATGTTAACCAATCTTCAATATTGATATAGTTTTAGATTTGCCGTTCAATTTTCTATCTAACTGTGTAATTTTTTTAAATAAATCAACTAGTTTTTGAGTAATCAATGTAAATGTTCCAACATTATAAACGCTCATGTCTCAGTCAAATGTTAACCAATCTTCAATATTGATATAGTTTTAGATTTGCCGTTCAATTTTCTATCTAACGGTGTAATTATTCTTAAATAAATCGACTAGTTTTTGAGAAATCGATGTAAACGTTCCAACATTATAAACGCTCATGTCTCAGTCAAATGTTAACCAATCTTCAATATTTATATCAATTTTCTATCTAACGGTGTAATTATTCTTTAATAAATCGACTAGTTTTTGAGTAATCCATGTAAATGTTCCAACATTATAAACGCTCATGTCTCAGTCAAATGTTAACCAATCTTCAATATTGATATAGTTTTAGATTCGTTGTTCAATTTTCTATGTAACGGTGTAATTATTCTTAAATAAATCAACAAGTTTTTGAGAAATCGATGTAAACGTTCCAACATTATAAACGCTCATATCTCAGTCAAATGTTAACCAATCTTCAATATTGATATAGTTTTAGATTTGCCGTTCAATTTTCTATCTAACGGTGTAATTATTCTTAAATAAATCGACTAGTTTTTGAGAAATCGATGTAAACGTTCCAACATTATAAACGATCATATCTCAGTCAAATGTTAACCAATCTTCAATATTGATATAGTTTAAGATTCACCGTTCAATTTTCTATCTAACTGTGTAATTATTCTTAAATAAATCGACTAGTTTTTGAGAAATCGATGTAAACGTTCCAACATTATAAACGCTCATATCTCAGTCAAATGTTAACCAATCTTCAATATTGATATAGTTTTAGATTTGCCGTTCAATTTTCTATTTAAGGGTGTAATTTTTTTAAAATAAATCGACTAGTTTTTGAGAAATCGATGTAAACGTTCCAACATTATAAACGCTCATATCTCATTAAAAAAAAAAAAAAAAAGTTCACCTAACCTAACCGAACCAAATCTACCCTGTTCGCCATTCAATTTCCTATCTAATGGTGTAATTTGTTTCGAGTTATCGATGTAAATGTTCCAACATTATAAACGCTCATATCTCAGTCAAAATTTAACCAATCTTCAATATTGATATAGTTTTAGATTTGCCGTTCAATTTTCTATCTAACGGTGTAATTTTAATTAAATAAATCGACTAGTTTTTTAGAAATCGATGTAAACGTTTCAACATTATAAACGCTCATGTCTCAGTCAAATGTTAACCAATCTTCAATATTGATATAGTTTTAGATTTGCCGTTCAATTTTCTATCTAACTGTGTAATTTTTTTAAATAAATCAACTAGTTTTTGAGTAATCAATGTAAATGTTCCAACATTATAAACGCTCATGTCTCAGTCAAATGTTAACCAATCTTCAATATTGATATAGTTTTAGATTTGCCGTTCAATTTTCTATCTAACGGTGTAATTATTCTTAAATAAATCGACTAGTTTTTGAGAAATCGATGTAAACGTTCCAACATTATAAACGCTCATGTCTCAGTCAAATGTTAACCAATCTTCAATATTTATATCAATTTTCTATCTAACGGTGTAATTATTCTTAAATAAATCGACTAGTTTTTGAGTAATCCATGTAAATGTTCCAACATTATAAACGCTCATGTCTCAGTCAAATGTTAACCAATCTTCAATATTGATATAGTTTTAGATTCGTTGTTCAATTTTCTATGTAACGGTGTAATTATTCTTAAATAAATCAACAAGTTTTTGAGAAATCGATGTAAACGTTCCAACATTATAAACGCTCATATCTCAGTCAAAATTTAACCAATCTTCAATATTGATATAGTTTTAGATTTGCCGTTCAATTTTCTATCTAACGGTGTAATTTTAATTAAATAAATCGACTAGTTTTTTAGAAATCGATGTAAACGTTTCAACATTATAAACGCTCATGTCTCAGTCAAATGTTAACCAATCTTCAATATTGATATAGTTTTAGATTTGCCGTTCAATTTTCTATCTAAAGGTGTAATTATTCTTAAATAAATTTACTAGTTTTTGAGAAATCGATGTAAACGTTCCAACATTATAAACGATCATATCTCAGTCAAAATTTAACCAATCTTCAATATAGATATAGTTTTAGATTCGCCGTTCAATTTTCTATCTAACTGTGTAATTTTTTTAAATAAATCAACTAGTTTTTGAGAAATCGATGTAAACGTTCCAACATTATAAACGCTCATATCTCAGTCAACTATTAACCAATCTTCAATATTGATATAGTTTTAGATTTGCCGTTCAATTTTCTATCTAACGGTGTAATTATTCTTAAATAAATCGACTAGTTTTTGAGAAATCGATGTAAACGTTCCAACATTATAAACGCTCATATCTCAGTCAAAATTTAACCAATCTTCAATATAGATATAGTTTTAGATTCGCCGTTCAATTTTCTATCTAACGGTGTAATTATTCTTAAATAAATCGACTAGTTTTTGAGAAATCGATGTAAACGTTCCAACATTATAAACGCTCATGTCTCAGTCAAATGTTAACCAATCTTCAATATTTATATCAATTTTCTATCTAACGGTGTAATTATTCTTAAATAAATCGACTAGTTTTTGAGTAATCCATGTAAATGTTCCAACATTATAAACGCTCATGTCTCAGTCAAATGTTAACCAATCTTCAATATTGATATAGTTTTAGATTCGTTGTTCAATTTTCTATGTAACGGTGTAATTATTCTTAAATAAATCAACAAGTTTTTGAGAAATCGATGTAAACGTTCCAACATTATAAACGCTCATGTCTCAGTCAAATGTTAACCAATCTTCAATATTGATATAGTTTTAGATTTGCCGTTCAATTTTCTATCTAACGGTGTAATTATTCTTAAATAAATCGACTAGTTTTTGAGAAATCGATGTAAACGTTCCAACATTATAAACGATCATATCTCAGTCAAATGTTAACCAATCTTCAATATTGATATAGTTTAAGATTCACCGTTCAATTTTCTATCTAACTGTGTAATTATTCTTAAATAAATCGACTAGTTTTTGAGAAATCGATGTAAACGTTCCAACATTATAAACGCTCATATCTCAGTCAAATGTTAACCAATCTTCAATATTGATATAGTTTTAGATTTGCCGTTCAATTTTCTATCTAAGGGTGTAATTATTCTTAAATAAATTTACTAGTTTTTGAGAAATCGATGTAAACGTTCCAACATTATAAACGATCATATCTCAGTCAAAATTTAACCAATCTTCAATATTGATATAGTTTTAGATTCGCCGTTCAATTTTCTATTTAAGGGTGTAATTTTTTTAAAATAAATCGACTAGTTTTTGAGAAATCGATGTAAACGTTCCAACATTATAAACGCTCATATCTCATTAAAAAAAAAAAAAAAAAGTTCACCTAACCTAACCGAACCAAATCTACCCTGTTCGCCATTCAATTTCCTATCTAATGGTGTAATTTGTTTCGAGTTATCGATGTAAATGTTCCAACATTATAAACGCTCATATCTCAGTCAAAATTTAACCAATCTTCAATATTGATATAGTTTTAGATTTGCCGTTCAATTTTCTATCTAACTGTGTAATTATTTTTAAATAAATCGACTAGTTTTTGAGAAATCGATGTAAACGTTCCAACATTATAAACGCTCATATCTCAGTCAAATGTTAACCAATCTTCAATATTGATATAGTTTTAGATTCGCCGTTCAATTTTCTATTTAAGGGTGTAATTTTTTTAAAATAAATCGACTAGTTTTTGAGAAATCGATGTAAACGTTCCAACATTATAAACGCTCATATCTCATAAAAAAAAAAAAAAAAAAAGTTCACCTAACCTAACCGAACCAAACCTACCCTGTTCGCCATTCAATTTCCTATCTAATGGTGTAATTTGTTTCGAGTTATCGATGTAAATGTTCCAACATTATAAACGCTCATATCTCAGTCAAAATTTAACCAATCTTCAATATTGATATAGTTTTAGATTTGCCGTTCAATTTTCTATCTAACGGTGTAATTTTAATTAAATAAATCGACTAGTTTTTTAGAAATCGATGTAAACGTTTCAACATTATAAACGCTCATGTCTCAGTCAAATGTTAACCAATCTTCAATATTGATATAGTTTTAGATTTGCCGTTCAATTTTCTATCTAACGGTGTAATTATTCTTAAATAAATTTACTAGTTTTTGAGAAATCGATGTAAACGTTCCAACATTATAAACGCTCATATCTCAGTCAAAATTTAACCAATCTTCAATATAGATATAGTTTTAGATTCGCCGTTCAATTTTCTATCTAACGGTGTAATTATTCTTAAATAAATCGACTAGTTTTTGAGAAATCGATGTAAACGTTCCAACATTATAAACGCTCATGTCTCAGTCAAATGTTAACCAATCTTCAATATTTATATCAATTTTCTATCTAACGGTGTAATTATTCTTAAATAAATCGACTAGTTTTTGAGTAATCCATGTAAATGTTCCAACATTATAAACGCTCATGTCTCAGTCAAATGTTAACCAATCTTCAATATTGATATAGTTTTAGATTCGTTGTTCAATTTTCTATGTAACGGTGTAATTATTCTTAAATAAATCAACAAGTTTTTGAGAAATCGATGTAAACGTTCCAACATTATAAACGCTCATGTCTCAGTCAAATGTTAACCAATCTTCAATATTGATATAGTTTTAGATTTGCCGTTCAATTTTCTATCTAACGGTGTAATTATTCTTAAATAAATCGACTAGTTTTTGAGAAATCGATGTAAACGTTCCAACATTATAAACGATCATATCTCAGTCAAATGTTAACCAATCTTCAATATTGATATAGTTTAAGATTCACCGTTCAATTTTCTATCTAACTGTGTAATTATTCTTAAATAAATCGACTAGTTTTTGAGAAATCGATGTAAACGTTCCAACATTATAAACGCTCATATCTCAGTCAAATGTTAACCAATCTTCAATATTGATATAGTTTTAGATTTGCCGTTCAATTTTCTATCTAAGGGTGTAATTATTCTTAAATAAATTTACTAGTTTTTGAGAAATCGATGTAAACGTTCCAACATTATAAACGATCATATCTCAGTCAAAATTTAACCAATCTTCAATATTGATATAGTTTTAGATTCGCCGTTCAATTTTCTATTTAAGGGTGTAATTTTTTTAAAATAAATCGACTAGTTTTTGAGAAATCGATGTAAACGTTCCAACATTATAAACGCTCATATCTCATTAAAAAAAAAAAAAAAAAGTTCACCTAACCTAACCGAACCAAATCTACCCTGTTCGCCATTCAATTTCCTATCTAATGGTGTAATTTGTTTCGAGTTATCGATGTAAATGTTCCAACATTATAAACGCTCATATCTCAGTCAAAATTTAACCAATCTTCAATATTGATATAGTTTTAGATTTGCCGTTCAATTTTCTATCTAACTGTGTAATTATTTTTAAATAAATCGACTAGTTTTTGAGAAATCGATGTAAACGTTCCAACATTATAAACGCTCATATCTCAGTCAAATGTTAACCAATCTTCAATATTGATATAGTTTTAGATTCGCCGTTCAATTTTCTATTTAAGGGTGTAATTTTTTTAAAATAAATCGACTAGTTTTTGAGAAATCGATGTAAACGTTCCAACATTATAAACGCTCATATCTCATAAAAAAAAAAAAAAAAAAAGTTCACCTAACCTAACCGAACCAAACCTACCCTGTTCGCCATTCAATTTCCTATCTAATGGTGTAATTTGTTTCGAGTTATCGATGTAAATGTTCCAACATTATAAACGCTCATATCTCAGTCAAAATTTAACCAATCTTCAATATTGATATAGTTTTAGATTTGCCGTTCAATTTTCTATCTAACGGTGTAATTTTAATTAAATAAATCGACTAGTTTTTTAGAAATCGATGTAAACGTTTCAACATTATAAACGCTCATGTCTCAGTCAAATGTTAACCAATCTTCAATATTGATATAGTTTTAGATTTGCCGTTCAATTTTCTATCTAACGGTGTAATTATTCTTAAATAAATTTACTAGTTTTTGAGAAATCGATGTAAACGTTCCAACATTATAAACGATCATATCTCAGTCAAAATTTAACCAATCTTCAATATAGATATAGTTTTAGATTCGCCGTTCAATTTTCTATTTAAGGGTGTAATTTTTTTAAAATAAATCGACTAGTTTTTGAGAAATCGATGTAAACGTTCCAACATTATAAACGCTCATATCTCATTAAAAAAAAAAAAAAAAAAGTTCACCTAACCTAACCGAACCAAATCTACCCTGTTCGCCATTCAATTTCCTATCTAATGGTGTAATTTGTTTCGAGTTATCGATGTAAATGTTCCAACATTATAAACGCTCATATCTCAGTCAAAATTTAACCAATCTTCAATATTGATATAGTTTTAGATTTGCCGTTCAATTTTCTATCTAACGGTGTAATTATTCTTAAATAAATTTACTAGTTTTTGAGAAATCGATGTAAACGTTCCAACATTATAAACGATCATATCTCAGTCAAAATTTAACCAATCTTCAATATAGATATAGTTTTAGATTCGCCGTTCAATTTTCTATCTAACGGTGTAATTATTCTTAAATAAATTTACTAGTTTTTGAGAAATCGATGTAAACGTTCCAACATTATAAACGATCATATCTCAGTCAAAATTTAACCAATCTTCAATATAGATATAGTTTTAGATTCGCCGTTCAATTTTCTATCTAACTGTGTAATTTTTTTAAATAAATCAACTAGTTTTTGAGAAATCGATGTAAACGTTTCAACATTATAAACGCTCATGTCTCAGTCAAATGTTAACCAATCTTCAATATTTATATAGTTTTAGATTTGCCGTTCAATTTTCTATCTAACAGTGTAATTATTCTTAAATAAATCGACTAGTTTTTGAGTAATCAATGTAAATGTTCCAACATTATAAACGCTCATGTCTCAGTCAAATGTTAACCAATCTTCAATATTGATATAGTTTTAGATTCGTTGTTCAATTTTCTATGTAACTGTGTAATTTTTTTAAATAAATCAACTAGTTTTTGAGAAATCGATGTAAACGTTCCAACATTATAAACGCTCATATCTCAGTCAAATATTAACCAATCTTCAATATTGATATAGTTTTAGATTTGCCGTTCAATTTTCTATCTAACTGTGTAATTTTAATTAAATAAATCGACTAGTTTTTTAGAAATCGATGTAAACGTTTCAACATTATAAACGCTCATGTCTCAGTCAAATGTTAACCAATCTTCAATATTGATATAGTTTTAGATTTGCCGTTCAATTTTCTATCTAACGGTGTAATTATTCTTAAATAAATTTACTAGTTTTTGAGAAATCGATGTAAACGTTCCAACATTATAAACGATCATATCTCAGTCAAAATTTAACCAATCTTCAATATAGATATAGTTTTAGATTCGCCGTTCAATTTTCTATCTAACTGTGTAATTTTTTTAAATAAATCAACTAGTTTTTGAGAAATCGATGTAAACGTTCCAACATTATAAACGCTCATATCTCAGTCAAAATTTAACCAATCTTCAATATTGATATAGTTTTAGATTTGCCGTTCAATTTTCTATCTAACGGTGTAATTATTCTTAAATAAATCGACTAGTTTTTGAGAAATCGATGTAAACGTTCCAACATTATAAACGCTCATATCTCAGTCAAAATTTAACCAATCTTCAATATAGATATAGTTTTAGATTCGCCGTTCAATTTTCTATCTAACTGTGTAATTTTTTTAAATAAATCAACTAGTTTTTGAGAAATCGATGTAAACGTTCCAACATTATAAACGCTCATATCTCAGTCAAATATTAACCAATCTTCAATATTTATATAGTTTTAGATTTGCCGTTCAATTTTCTATCTAACGGTGTAATTATTCTTAAATAAATCGACTAGTTTTTGAGAAATCGATGTAAACGTTCCAACATTATAAACGCTCATATCTCAGTCAAATGTTAACCAATCTTCAATATTTATATAGTTTTAGATTTGCCGTTCAATTTTCTATCTAACGGTGTAATTATTCTTAAATAAATCGACTAGTTTTTGAGTAATCCATGTAAATGTTCCAACATTATAAACGCTCATGTCTCAGTCAAATGTTAACGAATCTTCAATATTGATATAGTTTTAGATTCGTTGTTCAATTTTCTATGTAACGGTGTAATTATTCTTAAATAAATCAACAAGTTTTTGAGAAATCGATGTAAACGTTCCAACATTATAAACGCTCATATCTCAGTCAAATGTTAACCAATCTTCAATATTGATATAGTTTTAGATTTGCCGTTCAATTTTCTATCTAACGGTGTAATTATTCTTAAATAAATCGACTAGTTTTTGAGAAATCGATGTAAACGTTCCAACATTATAAACGATCATATCTCAGTCAAATGTTAACCAATCTTCAATATTGATATAGTTTAAGATTCACCGTTCAATTTTCTATCTAACTGTGTAATTTTTTTAAATAAATCAACTAGTTTTTGAGAAATCGATGTAAACGTACCAACATTATAAACGCTCATATCTCATAAAAAAAAAAAAAAAAAAAGTTCACCTAACCTAACCGAACCAAACCTACCCTGTTCGCCATTCAATTTCCTATCTAATGGTGTAATTTGTTTCGAGTTATCGATGTAAATGTTCCAACATTATAAACGCTCATATCTCAGTCAAATGTTTACCAATCTTCAATATTGATATAGTTTTAGATTCGTTGTTCAATTTTCTATGTAACGGTGTAATTATTCTTAAATAAATCAACAAGTTTTTGAGAAATCGATGTAAACGTTCCAACATTATAAACGCTCATATCTCAGTCAAATGTTAACCAATCTTCAATATTGATATAGTTTTAGATTTGCCGTTCAATTTTCTATCTAACGGTGTAATTATTCTTAAATAAATCGACTAGTTTTTGAGAAATCGATGTAAACGTTCCAACATTATAAACGATCATATCTCAGTCAAATGTTAACCAATCTTCAATATTGATATAGTTTTAGATTCGTTGTTCAATTTTCTATGTAAGGGTGTAATTTTTTTAAAATAAATCGACTAGTTTTTGAGAAATCGATGTAAACGTTCCAACATTATAAACGCTCATATCTCATTAAAAAAAAAAAAAAAAAGTTCACCTAACCTAACCGAACCAAATCTACCCTGTTCGCCATTCAATTTCCTATCTAATGGTGTAATTTGTTTCGAGTTATCGATGTAAATGTTCCAACATTATAAACGCTCATATCTCAGTCAAAATTTAACCAATCTTCAATATTGATATAGTTTTAGATTTGCCGTTCAATTTTCTATCTAACGGTGTAATTTTAATTAAATAAATCGACTAGTTTTTTAGAAATCGATGTAAACGTTTCAACATTATAAACGCTCATATCTCAGTCAAATGTTAACCAATCTTCAATATTGATATAGTTTTAGATTCGTTGTTCAATTTTCTATCTAACGGTGTAATTATTCTTAAATAAATTTACTAGTTTTTGAGTAATCGATGTAAACGTTCCAACATTATAAACGATCATATCTCAGTCAAAATTTAACCAATCTTCAATATAGATATAGTTTTAGATTCGCCGTTCAATTTTCTATCTAACTGTGTAATTTTTTTAAATAAATCAACTAGTTTTTGAGAAATCGATGTAAACGTTCCAACATTATAAACGCTCATATCTCAGTCAAATATTAACCAATCTTCAATATTGATATAGTTTTAGATTTGCCGTTCAATTTTCTATCTAACGGTGTAATTATTCTTAAATAAATCGACTAGTTTTTGAGAAATCGATGTAAACGTTCCAACATTATAAACGCTCATATCTCAGTCAAAATTTAACCAATCTTCAATATAGATATAGTTTTAGATTCGCCGTTCAATTTTCTATCTAACTGTGTAATTTTTTTAAATAAATCAACTAGTTTTTGAGAAATCGATGTAAACGTTCCAACATTATAAACGCTCATATCTCAGTCAAATATTAACCAATCTTCAATATTTATATAGTTTTAGATTTGCCGTTCAATTTTCTATCTAACGGTGTAATTATTCTTAAATAAATCGACTAGTTTTTGAGAAATCGATGTAAACGTTCCAACATTATAAACGCTCATATCTCAGTCAAATGTTAACCAATCTTCAATATTTATATAGTTTTAGATTTGCCGTTCAATTTTCTATCTAACGGTGTAATTATTCTTAAATAAATCGACTAGTTTTTGAGTAATCCATGTAAATGTTCCAACATTATAAACGCTCATGTCTCAGTCAAATGTTAACCAATCTTCAATATTGATATAGTTTTAGATTCGTTGTTCAATTTTCTATGTAACGGTGTAATTATTCTTAAATAAATCAACAAGTTTTTGAGAAATCGATGTAAACGTTCCAACATTATAAACGATCATATCGCAGTCAAATGTTAACCAATCTTCAATATTGATATAGTTTAAGATTCACCGTTCAATTTTCTATCTAACTGTGTAATTTTTTTTAATAAATCAACTAGTTTTTGAGAAATCGATGTAAACGTACCAACATTATAAACGCTCATATCTCATAAAAAAAAAAAAAAAAAAAAGTTCACCTAACCTAACCGAACCAAACCTACCCTGTTCGCCATTCAATTTCCTATCTAATGGTGTAATTTGTTTCAATTTATCGATGTAAACGTTCCAACATTATAAACGCTCATATCTCAGTCAAATGTTAACCAATCTTCAATATTGATATAGTTTTAGATTTGCCGTTCAATTTTCTATCTAACGGTGTAATTATTCTTAAATAAATCGACTAGTTTTTGAGAAATCGATGTAAACGTTCCAACATTATAAACGCTCATGTCTCAGTCAAATGTTAACCAATCTTCAATATTTATATCAATTTTCTATCTAACGGTGTAATTATTCTTAAATAAATCGACTAGTTTTTGAGTAATCCATGTAAATGTTCCAACATTATAAACGCTCATGTCTCAGTCAAATGTTAACCAATCTTCAATATTGATATAGTTTTAGATTCGTTGTTCAATTTTCTATGTAACGGTGTAATTATTCTTAAATAAATCAACAAGTTTTTGAGAAATCGATGTAAACGTTCCAACATTATAAACGCTCATATCTCAGTCAAATGTTAACCAATCTTCAATATTGATATAGTTTTAGATTTGCCGTTCAATTTTCTATCTAACGGTGTAATTATTCTTAAATAAATCGACTAGTTTTTGAGAAATCGATGTAAACGTTCCAACATTATAAACGCTCATATCTCAGTCAAATGTTTACCAATCTTCAATATTGATATAGTTTTAGATTTGCCGTTCAATTTTCTATCTAACTGTGTAATTTTTTTAAATAAATCAACTAGTTTTTGAGAAATCGATGTAAACGTACCAACATTATAAACGCTCATATCTCAGTCAAATGTTAACCAATCTTCAATATTGATATAGTTTTAGATTCGCCGTTCAATTTTCTATTTAAGGGTGTAATTTTTTTAAAATAAATCGACTAGTTTTTGAGAAATCGATGTAAACGTTCCAACATTATAAACGCTCATATCTCATTAAAAAAAAAAAAAAAAAGTTCACCTAACCTAACCGAACCAAATCTACCCTGTTCGCCATTCAATTTCCTATCTAATGGTGTAATTTGTTTCGAGTTATCGATGTAAATGTTCCAACATTATAAACGCTCATATCTCAGTCAAAATTTAACCAATCTTCAATATTGATATAGTTTTAGATTTGCCGTTCAATTTTCTATCTAACTGTGTAATTTTTTTAAATAAATCAACTAGTTTTTGAGAAATCGATGTAAACGTACCAACATTATAAACGCTCATATCTCAGTCAAATGTTAACCAATCTTCAATATTGATATAGTTTTAGATTCGCCGTTCAATTTTCTATTTAAGGGTGTAATTTTTTTAAAATAAATCGACTAGTTTTTGAGAAATCGATGTAAACGTTCCAACATTATAAACGCTCATATCTCATTAAAAAAAAAAAAAAAAAGTTCACCTAACCTAACCGAACCAAATCTACCCTGTTCGCCATTCAATTTCCTATCTAATGGTGTAATTTGTTTCGAGTTATCGATGTAAATGTTCCAACATTATAAACGCTCATATCTCAGTCAAAATTTAACCAATCTTCAATATTGATATAGTTTTAGATTTGCCGTTCAATTTTCTATCTAACGGTGTAATTTTAATTAAATAAATCGACTAGTTTTTTAGAAATCGATGTAAACGTTTCAACATTATAAACGCTCATGTCTCAGTCAAATGTTAACCAATCTTCAATATTTATATAGTTTTAGATTTGCCGTTCAATTTTCTATCTAACAGTGTAATTATTCTTAAATAAATCGACTAGTTTTTGAGTAATCAATGTAAATGTTCCAACATTATAAACGCTCATGTCTCAGTCAAATGTTAACCAATCTTCAATATTGATATAGTTTTAGATTCGTTGTTCAATTTTCTATGTAACGGTGTAATTATTCTTAAATAAATCAACAAGTTTTTGAGAAATCGATGTAAACGTTCCAACATTATAAACGCTCATATCTCAGTCAAATGTTAACCAATCTTCAATATTGATATAGTTTTAGATTTGCCGTTCAATTTTCTATCTAACTGTGTAATTTTTTTAAATAAATCAACTAGTTTTTGAGAAATCGATGTAAACGTTCCAACATTATAAACGCTCATATCTCAGTCAAATGTTAACCAATCTTCAATATTGATATAGTTTTAGATTTGCCGTTCAATTTTCTATCTAACGGTGTAATTATTCTTAAATAAATCGACTAGTTTTTGAGTAATCCATGTAAATGTTCCAACATTATAAACGCTCATGTCTCAGTCAAATGTTAACCAATCTTCAATATTGATATAGTTTTAGATTCGTTGTTCAATTTTCTATGTAACGGTGTAATTATTCTTAAATAAATCAACAAGTTTTTGAGAAATCGATGTAAACGTTCCAACATTATAAACGCTCATATCTCACTCAAATGTTAACCAATCTTCAATATTGATATAGTTTTAGATTTGCCGTTCAATTTTCTATCTAACGGTGTAATTATTCTTAAATAAATCGACTAGTTTTTGAGAAATCGATGTAAACGTTCCAACATTATAAACGATCATATCTCAGTCAAATGTTAACCAATCTTCAATATTGATATAGTTTAAGATTCACCGTTCAATTTTCTATCTAACTGTGTAATTATTCTTAAATAAATCGACTAGTTTTTGAGAAATCGATGTAAACGTTCCAACATTATAAACGCTCATATCTCAGTCAAATGTTAACCAATCTTCAATATTGATATAGTTTTAGATTCGCCGTTCAATTTTCTATTTAAGGGTGTAATTTTTTTAAAATAAATCGACTAGTTTTTGAGAAATCGATGTAAACGTTCCAACATTATAAACGCTCATATCTCATTAAAAAAAAAAAAAAAAAGTTCACCTAACCTAACCGAACCAAATCTACCCTGTTCGCCATTCAATTTCCTATCTAATGGTGTAATTTGTTTCGAGTTATCGATGTAAATGTTCCAACATTATAAACGCTCATATCTCAGTCAAAATTTAACCAATCTTCAATATTGATATAGTTTTAGATTTGCCGTTCAATTTTCTATCTAACGGTGTAATTTTAATTAAATAAATCGACTAGTTTTTTAGAAATCGATGTAAACGTTTCAACATTATAAACGCTCATGTCTCAGTCAAATGTTAACCAATCTTCAATATTGATATAGTTTTAGATTTGCCGTTCAATTTTCTATCTAACGGTGTAATTATTCTTAAATAAATTTACTAGTTTTTGAGAAATCGATGTAAACGTTCCAACATTATAAACGATCATATCTCAGTCAAAATTTAACCAATCTTCAATATAGATATAGTTTTAGATTCGCCGTTCAATTTTCTATCTAACTGTGTAATTTTTTTAAATAAATCAACTAGTTTTTGAGAAATCGATGTAAACGTTCCAACATTATAAACGCTCATATCTCAGTCAAATATTAACCAATCTTCAATATTGATATAGTTTTAGATTTGCCGTTCAATTTTCTATGTAACGGTGTAATTATTCTTAAATCAATCGACTAGTTTTTGATTAATCGATGTAAACGTTCCAACATTATAAACGCTCATATCTCAGTCAAAATTTAACCAATCTTCAATATAGATATAGTTTTAGATTCGCCGTTCAATTTTCTATCTAACTGTGTAATTTTTTTAAATAAATCAACTAGTTTTTGAGAAATCGATGTAAACGTTCCAACATTATAAACGCTCATATCTCAGTCAAATATTAACCAATCTTCAATATTTATATAGTTTTAGATTTGCCGTTCAATTTTCTATCTAACGGTGTAATTATTCTTAAATAAATCGACTAGTTTTTGAGAAATCGATGTAAACGTTCCAACATTATAAACGCTCATATCTCAGTCAAATGTTAACCAATCTTCAATATTTATATAGTTTTAGATTTGCCGTTCAATTTTCTATCTAACGGTGTAATTATTCTTAAATAAATCGACTAGTTTTTGAGTAATCCATGTAAATGTTCCAACATTATAAACGCTCATGTCTCAGTCAAATGTTAACCAATCTTCAATATTGATATAGTTTTAGATTCGTTGTTCAATTTTCTATGTAACGGTGTAATTATTCTTAAATAAATCAACAAGTTTTTGAGAAATCGATGTAAACGTTCCAACATTATAAACGATCATATCTCAGTCAAATGTTAACCAATCTTCAATATTTATATAGTTTTAGATTTGCCGTTCAATTTTCTATCTAACGGTGTAATTATTCTTAAATAAATCGACTAGTTTTTGAGAAATCGATGTAAACGTTCCAACATTATAAACGCTCATATCTCAGTCAAATGTTAACCAATCTTCAATATTTATATAGTTTTAGATTTGCCGTTCAATTTTCTATCTAACGGTGTAATTATTCTTAAATAAATCGACTAGTTTTTGAGTAATCCATGTAAATGTTCCAACATTATAAACGCTCATGTCTCAGTCAAATGTTAACCAATCTTCAATATTGATATAGTTTTAGATTCGTTGTTCAATTTTCTATGTAACGGTGTAATTATTCTTAAATAAATCAACAAGTTTTTGAGAAATCGATGTAAACGTTCCAACATTATAAACGATCATATCTCAGTCAAATGTTAACCAATCTTCAATATTGATATAGTTTAAGATTCACCGTTCAATTTTCTATCTAACTGTGTAATTTTTTTTAATAAATCAACTAGTTTTTGAGAAATCGATGTAAACGTACCAACATTATAAACGCTCATATCTCATTAAAAAAAAAAAAAAAAAGTTCACCTAACCTAACCGAACCAAATCTACCCTGTTCGCCATTCAATTTCCTATCTAATGGTGTAATTTGTTTCGAGTTATCGATGTAAATGTTCCAACATTATAAACGCTCATATCTCAGTCAAAATTTAACCAATCTTCAATATTGATATAGTTTTAGATTTGCCGTTCAATTTTCTATCTAACGGTGTAATTTTAATTAAATAAATCGACTAGTTTTTTAGAAATCGATGTAAACGTTTCAACATTATAAACGCTCATGTCTCAGTCAAATGTTAACCAATCTTCAATATTGATATAGTTTTAGATTTGCCGTTCAATTTTCTATCTAACGGTGTAATTATTCTTAAATAAATTTACTAGTTTTTGAGAAATCGATGTAAACGTTCCAACATTATAAACGATCATATCTCAGTCAAAATTTAACCAATCTTCAATATAGATATAGTTTTAGATTCGCCGTTCAATTTTCTATCTAACTGTGTAATTTTTTTAAATAAATCAACTAGTTTTTGAGAAATCGATGTAAACGTTCCAACATTATAAACGCTCATATCTCAGTCAACTATTAACCAATCTTCAATATTGATATAGTTTTAGATTTGCCGTTCAATTTTCTATCTAACGGTGTAATTATTCTTAAATAAATCGACTAGTTTTTGAGAAATCGATGTAAACGTTCCAACATTATAAACGCTCATATCTCAGTCAAAATTTAACCAATCTTCAATATAGATATAGTTTTAGATTCGCCGTTCAATTTTCTATCTAACTGTGTAATTTTTTTAAATAAATCAACTAGTTTTTGAGAAATCGATGTAAACGTTCCAACATTATAAACGCTCATATCTCAGTCAAATATTAACCAATCTTCAATATTTATATAGTTTTAGATTTGCCGTTCAATTTTCTATCTAACGGTGTAATTATTCTTAAATAAATCGACTAGTTTTTGAGAAATCGATGTAAACGTTCCAACATTATAAACGCTCATATCTCAGTCAAATGTTAACCAATCTTCAATATTTATATAGTTTTAGATTTGCCGTTCAATTTTCTATCTAACGGTGTAATTATTCTTAAATAAATCGACTAGTTTTTGAGTAATCCATGTAAATGTTCCAACATTATAAACGCTCATGTCTCAGTCAAATGTTAACCAATCTTCAATATTGATATAGTTTTAGATTCGTTGTTCAATTTTCTATGTAACGGTGTAATTATTCTTAAATAAATCAACAAGTTTTTGAGAAATCGATGTAAACGTTCCAACATTATAAACGATCATATCTCAGTCAAATGTTAACCAATCTTCAATATTGATATAGTTTAAGATTCACCGTTCAATTTTCTATCTAACTGTGTAATTTTTTTTAATAAATCAACTAGTTTTTGAGAAATCGATGTAAACGTACCAACATTATAAACGCTCATATCTCATAAAAAAAAAAAAAAAAAAAAGTTCACCTAACCTAACCGAACCAAACCTACCCTGTTCGCCATTCAATTTCCTATCTAATGGTGTAATTTGTTTCAATTTATCGATGTAAATGTTCCAACATTATAAACGCTCATATCTCAGTCAAATGTTTACCAATCTTCAATATTGATATCGTTTTAGATTTGCCGTTCAATTTTCTATCTAACTGTGTAATTTTTTTAAATAAATCAACTAGTTTTTGAGAAATCGATGTAAACGTACCAACATTATAAACGCTCATATCTCAGTCAAATGTTAACCAATCTTCAATATTGATATAGTTTTAGATTCGCCGTTCAATTTTCTATTTAAGGGTGTAATTTTTTTAAAATAAATCGACTAGTTTTTGAGAAATCGATGTAAACGTTCCAACATTATAAACGCTCATATCTCATTAAAAAAAAAAAAAAAAAGTTCACCTAACCTAACCGAACCAAATCTACCCTGTTCGCCATTCAATTTCCTATCTAATGGTGTAATTTGTTTCGAGTTATCGATGTAAATGTTCCAACATTATAAACGCTCATATCTCAGTCAAAATTTAACCAATCTTCAATATTGATATAGTTTTAGATTTGCCGTTCAATTTTCTATCTAACGGTGTAATTTTAATTAAATAAATCGACTAGTTTTTTAGAAATCGATGTAAACGTTTCAACATTATAAACGCTCATGTCTCAGTCAAATGTTAACCAATCTTCAATATTTATATAGTTTTAGATTTGCCGTTCAATTTTCTATCTAACAGTGTAATTATTCTTAAATAAATCGACAAGTTTTTGAGTAATCAATGTAAATGTTCCAACATTATAAACGCTCATGTCTCAGTCAAATGTTAACCAATCTTCAATATTGATATAGTTTTAGATTCGTTGTTCAATTTTCTATGTAACGGTGTAATTATTCTTAAATAAATCAACAAGTTTTTGAGAAATCGATGTAAACGTTCCAACATTATAAACGCTCATATCTCAGTCAAATGTTAACCAATCTTCAATATTGATATAGTTTTAGATTTGCCGTTCAATTTTCTATCTAACTGTGTAATTTTTTTAAATAAATCAACTAGTTTTTGAGAAATCGATGTAAACGTTCCAACATTATAAACGCTCATATCTCAGTCAAATGTTAACCAATCTTCAATATTGATATAGTTTTAGATTTGCCGTTCAATTTTCTATCTAACGGTGTAATTATTCTTAAATAAATCGACTAGTTTTTGAGAAATCGATGTAAACGTTCCAACATTATAAACGCTCATGTCTCAGTCAAATGTTAACCAATCTTCAATATTTATATAGTTTTAGATTTGCCGTTCAATTTTCTATCTAACAGTGTAATTATTCTTAAATAAATCGACTAGTTTTTGAGTAATCCATGTAAATGTTCCAACATTATAAACGCTCATGTCTCAGTCAAATGTTAACCAATCTTCAATATTGATATAGTTTTAGATTCGTTGTTCAATTTTCTATGTAACGGTGTAATTATTCTTAAATAAATCAACAAGTTTTTGAGAAATCGATGTAAACGTTCCAACATTATAAACGCTCATATCTCAGTCAAATGTTAACCAATCTTCAATATTGATATAGTTTTAGATTTGCCGTTCAATTTTCTATCTAACGGTGTAATTATTCTTAAATAAATCGACTAGTTTTTGAGAAATCGATGTAAACGTTCCAACATTATAAACGATCATATCTCAGTCAAATGTTAACCAATCTTCAATATTGATATAGTTTAAGATTCACCGTTCAATTTTCTATCTAACTGTGTAATTATTCTTAAATAAATCGACTAGTTTTTGAGAAATCGATGTAAACGTTCCAACATTATAAACGCTCATATCTCAGTCAAATGTTAACCAATCTTCAATATTGATATAGTTTTAGATTCGCCGTTCAATTTTCTATTTAAGGGTGTAATTTTTTTAAAATAAATCGACTAGTTTTTGAGAAATCGATGTAAACGTTCCAACATTATAAACGCTCATATCTCATTAAAAAAAAAAAAAAAAGTTCACCTAACCTAACCGAACCAAATCTACCCTGTTCGCCATTCAATTTCCTATCTAATGGTGTAATTTGTTTCGAGTTATCGATGTAAATGTTCCAACATTATAAACGCTCATATCTCAGTCAAAATTTAACCAATCTTCAATATTGATATAGTTTTAGATTTGCCGTTCAATTTTCTATCTAACGGTGTAATTTTAATTAAATAAATCGACTAGTTTTTTAGAAATCGATGTAAACGTTTCAACATTATAAACGCTCATGTCTCAGTCAAATGTTAACCAATCTTCAATATTGATATAGTTTTAGATTTGCCGTTCAATTTTCTATCTAACGGTGTAATTATTCTTTAATAAATTTACTAGTTTTTGAGAAATCGATGTAAACGTTCCAACATTATAAACGATCATATCTCAGTCAAAATTTAACCAATCTTCAATATAGATATAGTTTTAGATTCGCCGTTCAATTTTCTATCTAACTGTGTAATTTTTTTAAATAAATCAACTAGTTTTTGAGAAATCGATGTAAACGTTCCAACATTATAAACGCTCATATCTCAGTCAAATATTAACCAATCTTCAATATTGATATAGTTTTAGATTTGCCGTTCAATTTTCTATCTAACGGTGTAATTATTCTTAAATAAATCGACTAGTTTTTGAGAAATCGATGTAAACGTTCCAACATTATAAACGCTCATATCTCAGTCAAAATTTAACCAATCTTCAATATAGATATAGTTTTAGATTCGCCGTTCAATTTTCTATCTAACTGTGTAATTTTTTTAAATAAATCAACTAGTTTTTGAGAAATCGATGTAAACGTTCCAACATTATAAACGCTCATATCTCAGTCAAATATTAACCAATCTTCAATATTTATATAGTTTTAGATTTGCCGTTCAATTTTCTATCTAACGGTGTAATTATTCTTAAATAAATCGACTAGTTTTTGAGAAATCGATGTAAACGTTCCAACATTATAAACGCTCATATCTCAGTCAAATGTTAACCAATCTTCAATATTTATATAGTTTTAGATTTGCCGTTCAATTTTCTATCTAACGGTGTAATTATTCTTAAATAAATCGACTAGTTTTTGAGTAATCCATGTAAATGTTCCAACATTATAAACGCTCATGTCTCAGTCAAATGTTAACCAATCTTCAATATTGATATAGTTTTAGATTCGTTGTTCAATTTTCTATGTAACGGTGTAATTATTCTTAAATAAATCAACAAGTTTTTGAGAAATCGATGTAAACGTTCCAACATTATAAACGCTCATATCTCAGTCAAATGTTAACCAATCTTCAATATTGATATAGTTTTAGATTTGCCGTTCAATTTTCTATCTAACGGTGTAATTATTCTTAAATAAATCGACTAGTTTTTGAGAAATCGATGTAAACGTTCCAACATTATAAACGATCATATCTCAGTCAAATGTTAACCAATCTTCAATATTGATATAGTTTAAGATTCACCGTTCAATTTTCTATCTAACTGTGTAATTTTTTTTAATAAATCAACTAGTTTTTGAGAAATCGATGTAAACGTACCAACATTATAAACGCTCATATCTCATAAAAAAAAAAAAAAAAAAAAGTTCACCTAACCTAACCGAACCAAACCTACCCTGTTCGCCATTCAATTTCCTATCTAATGGTGTAATTTGTTTCGAGTTATCGATGTAAATGTTCCAACATTATAAACGCTCATATCTCAGTCAAATGTTTACCAATCTTCAATATTGATATAGTTTTAGATTCGTTGTTCAATTTTCTATCTAACAGTGTAATTATTCTTAAATAAATCGACTAGTTTTTGAGTAATCAATGTAAATGTTCCAACATTATAAACGCTCATGTCTCAGTCAAATGTTAACCAATCTTCAATATTGATATAGTTTTAGATTCGTTGTTCAATTTTCTATGTAACGGTGTAATTATTCTTAAATAAATCAACAAGTTTTTGAGAAATCGATGTAAACGTTCCAACATTATAAACGCTCATATCTCAGTCAAATGTTAACCAATCTTCAATATTGATATAGTTTTAGATTTGCCGTTCAATTTTCTATCTAACTGTGTAATTTTTTTAAATAAATCAACTAGTTTTTGAGAAATCGATGTAAACGTTCCAACATTATAAACGCTCATATCTCAGTCAAATGTTAACCAATCTTCAATATTGATATAGTTTTAGATTTGCCGTTCAATTTTCTATCTAACGGTGTAATTTTTTTAAATAAATCAACTAGTTTTTGAGAAATCGATGTAAACGTTCCAACATTATAAACGCTCATATCTCAGTCAAATGTTAACCAATCTTCAATATTGATATAGTTTTAGATTTGCCGTTCAATTTTCTATCTAACGGTGTAATTGTTCTTAAATAAATCGACTAGTTTTTGAGAAATCGATGTAAACGTTCCAACATTATAAACGCTCATATCTCAGTCAAATGTTAACCAATCTTCAATATTGATATAGTTTTAGATTTGCCGTTCAATTTTCTATTTAACGGTGTAATTATTCTTAAATAAATCGACTAGTTTTTGAGAAATCGATGTAAACGTTCCAACATTATAAACGCTCATGTCTCAGTCAAATGTTAACCAATCTTCAATATTTATATAGTTTTAGATTTGCCGTTCAATTTTCTATCTAACAGTGTAATTATTCTTAAATAAATCGACTAGTTTTTGAGTAATCCATGTAAATGTTCCAACATTATAAACGCTCATGTCTCAGTCAAATGTTAACCAATCTTCAATATTGATATAGTTTTAGATTCGTTGTTCAATTTTCTATGTAACGGTGTAATTATTCTTAAATAAATCAACAAGTTTTTGAGAAATCGATGTAAACGTTCCAACATTATAAACGCTCATATCTCAGTCAAATGTTAACCAATCTTCAATATTGATATAGTTTTAGATTTGCCGTTCAATTTTCTATCTAACGGTGTAATTATTCTTAAATAAATCGACTAGTTTTTGAGAAATCGATGTAAACGTTCCAACATTATAAACGATCATATCTCAGTCAAATGTTAACCAATCTTCAATATTGATATAGTTTAAGATTCACCGTTCAATTTTCTATCTAACTGTGTAATTATTCTTAAATAAATCGACTAGTTTTTGAGAAATCGATGTAAACGTTCCAACATTATAAACGCTCATATCTCAGTCAAATGTTAACCAATCTTCAATATTGATATAGTTTTAGATTTGCCGTTCAATTTTCTATCTAACGGTGTAATTATTCTTAAATAAATCGACTAGTTTTTGAGAAATCGATGTAAACGTTCCAACATTATAAACGCTCATGTCTCAGTCAAATGTTAACCAATCTTCAATATTTATATCAATTTTCTATCTAACGGTGTAATTATTCTTAAATAAATCGACTAGTTTTTGAGAAATCGATGTAAACGTTCCAACATTATAAACGCTCATATCTCAGTCAAAATTTAACCAATCTTCAATATTGATATAGTTTTAGATTCGCCGTTCAATTTTCTATCTAACTGTGTAATTTTTTTAAATAAATCAACTAGTTTTTGAGAAATCGATGTAAACGTTCCAACATTATAAACGCTCATTTCTCAGTCAAATATTAACCAATCTTCAATATTTATATAGTTTTAGATTTGCCGTTCAATTTTCTATCTAACGGTGTAATTATTCTTAAATAAATCGACTAGTTTTTGAGAAATCGATGTAAACGTTCCAACATTATAAACGCTCATATCTCAGTCAAATGTTAACCAATCTTCAATATTTATATAGTTTTAGATTTGCCGTTCAATTTTCTATCTAACGGTGTAATTATTCTTAAATAAATCGACTAGTTTTTGAGTAATCCATGTAAATGTTCCAACATTATAAACGCTCATGTCTCAGTCAAATGTTAACCAATCTTCAATATTGATATAGTTTTAGATTCGTTGTTCAATTTTCTATGTAACGGTGTAATTATTCTTAAATAAATCAACAAGTTTTTGAGAAATCGATGTAAACGTTCCAACATTATAAACGCTCATATCTCAGTCAAATATTAACCAATCTTCAATATTTATATAGTTTTAGATTTGCCGTTCAATTTTCTATCTAACGGTGTAATTATTCTTAAATAAATCGACTAGTTTTTGAGTAATCCATGTAAATGTTCCAACATTATAAACGCTCATGTCTCAGTCAAATGTTAACCAATCTTCAATATTGATATAGTTTTAGAT
Organism: Pieris brassicae; assembly: GCF_905147105.1. NCBI lineage: Eukaryota > Metazoa > Arthropoda > Insecta > Lepidoptera > Pieridae > Pieris > Pieris brassicae. The sequence continues at coordinate 343,376 of NW_025575867.1, read as the reverse complement.
TCGTTGTTCAATTTTCTATGTAACGGTGTAATTATTCTTAAATAAATCAACAAGTTTTTGAGAAATCGATGTAAACGTTCCAACATTATAAACGCTCATATCTCAGTCAAATATTAACCAATCTTCAATATTTATATAGTTTTAGATTTGCCGTTCAATTTTCTATCTAACGGTGTAATTATTCTTAAATAAATCGACTAGTTTTTGAGAAATCGATGTAAACGTTCCAACATTATAAACGCTCATATCTCAGTCAAATGTTAACCAATCTTCAATATTTATATAGTTTTAGATTTGCCGTTCAATTTTCTATCTAACGGTGTAATTATTCTTAAATAAATCGACTAGTTTTTGAGTAATCCATGTAAATGTTCCAACATTATAAACGCTCATGTCTCAGTCAAATGTTAACCAATCTTCAATATTGATATAGTTTTAGATTCGTTGTTCAATTTTCTATGTAACGGTGTAATTATTCTTAAATAAATCAACAAGTTTTTGAGAAATCGATGTAAACGTTCCAACATTATAAACGCTCATATCTCAGTCAAATATTAACCAATCTTCAATATTGATATAGTTTTAGATTTGCCGTTCAATTTTCTATCTAACGGTGTAATTATTCTTAAATAAATCGACTAGTTTTTGAGAAATCGATGTAAACGTTCCAACATTATAAACGCTCATATCTCAGTCAAATGTTAACCAATCTTCAATATTTATATAGTTTTAGATTTGCCGTTCAATTTTCTATCTAACGGTGTAATTATTCTTAAATAAATCGACTAGTTTTTGAGTAATCCATGTAAATGTTCCAACATTATAAACGCTCATGTCTCAGTCAAATGTTAACCAATCTTCAATATTGATATAGTTTTAGATTCGTTGTTCAATTTTCTATGTAACGGTGTAATTATTCTTAAATAAATCAACAAGTTTTTGAGAAATCGATGTAAACGTTCCAACATTATAAACGCTCATATCTCAGTCAAATATTAACCAATCTTCAATATTTATATAGTTTTAGATTTGCCGTTCAATTTTCTATCTAACGGTGTAATTATTCTTAAATAAATCGACTAGTTTTTGAGTAATCCATGTAAATGTTCCAACATTATAAACGCTCATGTCTCAGTCAAATGTTAACCAATCTTCAATATTGATATAGTTTTAGATTCGTTGTTCAATTTTCTATGTAACGGTGTAATTATTCTTAAATAAATCAACAAGTTTTTGAGAAATCGATGTAAACGTTCCAACATTATAAACGCTCATATTTCAGTCAAATATTAACCAATCTTCAATATTTATATAGTTTTAGATTTGCCGTTCAATTTTCTATCTAACGGTGTAATTATTCTTAAATAAATCGACTAGTTTTTGAGAAATCGATGTAAACGTTCCAACATTATAAACGCTCATATCTCAGTCAAATGTTAACCAATCTTCAATATTTATATAGTTTTAGATTTGCCGTTCAATTTTCTATCTAACGGTGTAATTATTCTTAAATAAATCGACTAGTTTTTGAGTAATCCATGTAAATGTTCCAACATTATAAACGCTCATGTCTCAGTCAAATGTTAACCAATCTTCAATATTGATATAGTTTTAGATTCGTTGTTCAATTTTCTATGTAACGGTGTAATTATTCTTAAATAAATCGACTAGTTTTTGAGTAATCCATGTAAATGTTCCAACATTATAAACGCTCATGTCTCAGTCAAATGTTAACCAATCTTCAATATTGATATAGTTTTAGATTCGTTGTTCAATTTTCTATGTAACGGTGTAATTATTCTTAAATAAATCAACAAGTTTTTGAGAAATCGATGTAAACGTTCCAACATTATAAACGCTCATATCTCACTCAAATGTTAACCAATCTTCAATATTGATATATTTTTAGATTTGCCGTTCAATTTTCTATCTAACGGTGTAATTATTCTTAAATAAATCGACTAGTTTTTGAGAAATCGATGTAAACGTTCCAACATTATAAACGATCATATCTCAGTCAAATGTTAACCAATCTTCAATATTGATATAGTTTAAGATTCACCGTTCAATTTTCTATCTAACTGTGTAATTTTTTTTAATAAATCAACTAGTTTTTGAGAAATCGATGTAAACGTACCAACATTATAAACGCTCATATCTCATAAAAAAAAAAAAAAAAAAAAGTTCACCTAACCTAACCGAACCAAACCTACCCTGTTCGCCATTCAATTTCCTATCTAATGGTGTAATTTGTTTCGAGTTATCGATGTAAATGTTCCAACATTATAAACGCTCATATCTCAGTCAAATGTTTACCAATCTTCAATATTGATATAGTTTTAGATTCGTTGTTCAATTTTCTATGTAACGGTGTAATTATTCTTAAATAAATCAACAAGTTTTTGAGAAATCGATGTAAACGTTCCAACATTATAAACGCTCATATCTCAGTCAAATGTTAACCAATCTTCAATATTGATATAGTTTTAGATTCGTTGTTCAATTTTCTATCTAACGGTGTAATTATTCTTAAATAAATTTACTAGTTTTTGAGAAATCGATGTAAACGTTCCAACATTATAAACGATCATATCTCAGTCAAAATTTAACCAATCTTCAATATAGATATAGTTTTAGATTTGCCGTTCAATTTTCTATCTAACTGTGTAATTTTTTTAAATAAATCAACTAGTTTTTGAGAAATCGATGTAAACGTTCCAACATTATAAACGCTCATATCTCAGTCAAATATTAACCAATCTTCAATATTGATATAGTTTTCGATTTGCCGTTCAATTTTCTATCTAACGGTGTAATTATTCTTAAATAAATCGACTAGTTTTTGAGAAATCGATGTAAACGTTCCAACATTATAAACGCTGATATCTCAGTCAAAATTTAACCAATCTTCAATATAGATATAGTTTTAGATTCGCCGTTCAATTTTCTATCTAACTGTGTAATTTTTTTAAATAAATCAACTAGTTTTTGAGAAATCGATGTAAATGTTCCAACATTATAAACGCTCATGTCTCAGTCAAATGTTAACCAATCTTCAATATTTATATAGTTTTAGATTTGCCGTTCAATTTTCTATCTAACAGTGTAATTATTCTTAAATAAATCGACTAGTTTTTGAGAAATCGATGTAAACGTTCCAACATTATAAACGCTCATATCTCAGTCAAATGTTAACCAATCTTCAATATTGATATAGTTTTAGATTTGCCGTTCAATTTTCTATCTAACGGTGTAATTATTCTTAAATAAATCGACTAGTTTTTGAGAAATCGATGTAAACGTTCCAACATTATAAACGCTCATGTCTCAGTCAAATGTTAACCAATCTTCAATATTTATATCAATTTTCTATCTAACGGTGTAATTATTCTTAAATAAATCGACTAGTTTTTGAGAAATCGATGTAAACGTTCCAACATTATAAACGCTCATATCTCAGTCAAAATTTAACCAATCTTCAATATTGATATAGTTTTAGATTCGCCGTTCAATTTTCTATCTAACTGTGTAATTTTTTTAAATAAATCAACTAGTTTTTGAGAAATCGATGTAAACGTTCCAACATTATAAACGCTCATTTCTCAGTCAAATATTAACCAATCTTCAATATTTATATAGTTTTAGATTTGCCGTTCAATTTTCTATCTAACGGTGTAATTATTCTTAAATAAATCGACTAGTTTTTGAGAAATCGATGTAAACGTTCCAACATTATAAACGCTCATATCTCAGTCAAATGTTAACCAATCTTCAATATTTATATAGTTTTAGATTTGCCGTTCAATTTTCTATCTAACGGTGTAATTATTCTTAAATAAATCGACTAGTTTTTGAGTAATCCATGTAAATGTTCCAACATTATAAACGCTCATGTCTCAGTCAAATGTTAACCAATCTTCAATATTGATATAGTTTTAGATTCGTTGTTCAATTTTCTATGTAACGGTGTAATTATTCTTAAATAAATCAACAAGTTTTTGAGAAATCAATGTAAATGTTCCAACATTATAAACGCTCATGTCTCAGTCAAATATTAACCAATCTTCAATATTGATATAGTTTTAGATTCGTTGTTCAATTTTCTATGTAACGGTGTAATTATTCTTAAATAAATCGACTAGTTTTTGAGTAATCCATGTAAATGTTCCAACATTATAAACGCTCATGTCTCAGTCAAATGTTAACCAATCTTCAATATTGATATAGTTTTAGATTCGTTGTTCAATTTTCTATGTAACGGTGTAATTATTCTTAAATAAATCAACAAGTTTTTGAGAAATCGATGTAAACGTTCCAACATTATAAACGCTCATATTTCAGTCAAATATTAACCAATCTTCAATATTTATATAGTTTTAGATTTGCCGTTCAATTTTCTATCTAACGGTGTAATTATTCTTAAATAAATCGACTAGTTTTTGAGAAATCGATGTAAACGTTCCAACATTATAAACGCTCATATCTCAGTCAAATGTTAACCAATCTTCAATATTTATATAGTTTTAGATTTGCCGTTCAATTTTCTATCTAACGGTGTAATTATTCTTAAATAAATCGACTAGTTTTTGAGTAATCCATGTAAATGTTCCAACATTATAAACGCTCATGTCTCAGTCAAATGTTAACCAATCTTCAATATTGATATAGTTTTAGATTCGTTGTTCAATTTTCTATGTAACGGTGTAATTATTCTTAAATAAATCAACAAGTTTTTGAGAAATCGATGTAAACGTTCCAACATTATAAACGCTCATATCTCAGTCAAATATTAACCAATCTTCAATATTTATATAGTTTTAGATTTGCCGTTCAATTTTCTATCTAACGGTGTAATTATTCTTAAATAAATCGACTAGTTTTTGAGAAATCGATGTAAACGTTCCAACATTATAAACGCTCATATCTCAGTCAAATGTTAACCAATCTTCAATATTTATATAGTTTTAGATTTGCCGTTCAATTTTCTATCTAACGGTGTAATTATTCTTAAATAAATCGACTAGTTTTTGAGTAATCCATGTAAATGTTCCAACATTATAAACGCTCATGTCTCAGTCAAATGTTAACCAATCTTCAATATTGATATAGTTTTAGATTCGTTGTTCAATTTTCTATGTAACGGTGTAATTATTCTTAAATAAATCAACAAGTTTTTGAGAAATCGATGTAAACGTTCCAACATTATAAACGCTCATATCTCAGTCAAATATTAACCAATCTTCAATATTTATATAGTTTTAGATTTGCCGTTCAATTTTCTATCTAACGGTGTAATTATTCTTAAATAAATCGACTAGTTTTTGAGTAATCCATGTAAATGTTCCAACATTATAAACGCTCATGTCTCAGTCAAATGTTAACCAATCTTCAATATTGATATAGTTTTAGATTCGTTGTTCAATTTTCTATGTAACGGTGTAATTATTCTTAAATAAATCAACAAGTTTTTGAGAAATCGATGTAAACGTTCCAACATTATAAACGCTCATATCTCAGTCAAATATTAACCAATCTTCAATATTTATATAGTTTTAGATTTGCCGTTCAATTTTCTATCTAACGGTGTAATTATTCTTAAATAAATCGACTAGTTTTTGAGAAATCGATGTAAACGTTCCAACATTATAAACGCTCATATCTCAGTCAAATGTTAACCAATCTTCAATATTTATATAGTTTTAGATTTGCCGTTCAATTTTCTATCTAACGGTGTAATTATTCTTAAATAAATCGACTAGTTTTTGAGTAATCCATGTAAATGTTCCAACATTATAAACGCTCATGTCTCAGTCAAATGTTAACCAATCTTCAATATTGATATAGTTTTAGATTCGTTGTTCAATTTTCTATGTAACGGTGTAATTATTCTTAAATAAATCGACTAGTTTTTGAGTAATCCATGTAAATGTTCCAACATTATAAACGCTCATGTCTCAGTCAAATGTTAACCAATCTTCAATATTGATATAGTTTTAGATTCGTTGTTCAATTTTCTATGTAACGGTGTAATTATTCTTAAATAAATCAACAAGTTTTTGAGAAATCGATGTAAACGTTCCAACATTATAAACGCTCATATCTCAGTCAAATGTTAACCAATCTTCAATATTGATATAGTTTTAGATTTGCCGTTCAATTTTCTATCTAACGGTGTAATTATTCTTAAATAAATCGACTAGTTTTTGAGAAATCGATGTAAACGTTCCAACATTATAAACGATCATATCTCAGTCAAATGTTAACCAATCTTCAATATTGATATAGTTTAAGATTCACCGTTCAATTTTCTATCTAACTGTGTAATTTTTTTTAATAAATCAACTAGTTTTTGAGAAATCGATGTAAACGTACCAACATTATAAACGCTCATATCTCATAAAAAAAAAAAAAAAAAAAAGTTCACCTAACCTAACCGAACCAAACCTACCCTGTTCGCCATTCAATTTCCTATCTAATGGTGTAATTTGTTTCGAGTTATCGATGTAAATGTTCCAACATTATAAACGCTCATATCTCAGTCAAATGTTTACCAATCTTCAATATTGATATAGTTTTAGATTCGTTGTTCAATTTTCTATGTAACGGTGTAATTATTCTTAAATAAATCAACAAGTTTTTGAGAAATCGATGTAAACGTTCCAACATTATAAACGCTCATATCTCAGTCAAATGTTAACCAATCTTCAATATTGATATAGTTTTAGATTTGCCGTTCAATTTTCTATCTAACGGTGTAATTATTCTTAAATAAATTTACTAGTTTTTGAGAAATCGATGTAAACGTTCCAACATTATAAACGATCATATCTCAGTCAAAATTTAACCAATCTTCAATATAGATATAGTTTTAGATTTGCCGTTCAATTTTCTATCTAACTGTGTAATTTTTTTAAATAAATCAACTAGTTTTTGAGAAATCGATGTAAACGTTCCAACATTATAAACGCTCATATCTCAGTCAAATATTAACCAATCTTCAATATTGATATAGTTTTCGATTTGCCGTTCAATTTTCTATCTAACGGTGTAATTATTCTTAAATAAATCGACTAGTTTTTGAGAAATCGATGTAAACGTTCCAACATTATAAACGCTCATATCTCAGTCAAAATTTAACCAATCTTCAATATAGATATAGTTTTAGATTCGCCGTTCAATTTTCTATCTAACTGTGTAATTTTTTTAAATAAATCAACTAGTTTTTGAGAAATCGATGTAAATGTTCCAACATTATAAACGCTCATGTCTCAGTCAAATGTTAACCAATCTTCAATATTTATATAGTTTTAGATTTGCCGTTCAATTTTCTATCTAACAGTGTAATTATTCTTAAATAAATCGACTAGTTTTTGAGAAATCGATGTAAACGTTCCAACATTATAAACGCTCATATCTCAGTCAAATGTTAACCAATCTTCAATATTGATATAGTTTTAGATTTGCCGTTCAATTTTCTATCTAACAGTGTAATTATTCTTAAATAAATCGACTAGTTTTTGAGAAATCGATGTAAACGTTCCAACATTATAAACGCTCATGTCTCAGTCAAATGTTAACCAATCTTCAATATTTATATCAATTTTCTATCTAACGGTGTAATTATTCTTAAATAAATCGACTAGTTTTTGAGAAATCGATGTAAACGTTCCAACATTATAAACGCTCATATCTCAGTCAAAATTTAACCAATCTTCAATATTGATATAGTTTTAGATTCGCCGTTCAATTTTCTATCTAACTGTGTAATTTTTTTAAATAAATCAACTAGTTTTTGAGAAATCGATGTAAACGTTCCAACATTATAAACGCTCATTTCTCAGTCAAATATTAACCAATCTTCAATATTTATATAGTTTTAGATTTGCCGTTCAATTTTCTATCTAACGGTGTAATTATTCTTAAATAAATCGACTAGTTTTTGAGAAATCGATGTAAACGTTCCAACATTATAAACGCTCATATCTCAGTCAAATGTTAACCAATCTTCAATATTTATATAGTTTTAGATTTGCCGTTCAATTTTCTATCTAACGGTGTAATTATTCTTAAATAAATCGACTAGTTTTTGAGTAATCCATGTAAATGTTCCAACATTATAAACGCTCATGTCTCAGTCAAATGTTAACCAATCTTCAATATTGATATAGTTTTAGATTCGTTGTTCAATTTTCTATGTAACGGTGTAATTATTCTTAAATAAATCAACAAGTTTTTGAGAAATCAATGTAAATGTTCCAACATTATAAACGCTCATGTCTCAGTCAAATGTTAACCAATCTTCAATATTGATATAGTTTTAGATTCGTTGTTCAATTTTCTATGTAACGGTGTAATTATTCTTAAATAAATCGACTAGTTTTTGAGTAATCCATGTAAATGTTCCAACATTATAAACGCTCATGTCTCAGTCAAATGTTAACCAATCTTCAATATTGATATAGTTTTAGATTCGTTGTTCAATTTTCTATGTAACGGTGTAATTATTCTTAAATAAATCAACAAGTTTTTGAGAAATCGATGTAAACGTTCCAACATTATAAACGCTCATATCTCAGTCAAATATTAACCAATCTTCAATATTTATATAGTTTTAGATTTGCCGTTCAATTTTCTATCTAACGGTGTAATTATTCTTAAATAAATCGACTAGTTTTTGAGAAATCGATGTAAACGTTCCAACATTATAAACGCTCATATCTCAGTCAAATGTTAACCAATCTTCAATATTTATATAGTTTTAGATTTGCCGTTCAATTTTCTATCTAACGGTGTAATTATTCTTAAATAAATCGACTAGTTTTTGAGTAATCCATGTAAATGTTCCAACATTATAAACGCTCATGTCTCAGTCAAATGTTAACCAATCTTCAATATTGATATAGTTTTAGATTTGTTGTTCAATTTTCTATGTAACGGTGTAATTATTCTTAAATAAATCAACAAGTTTTTGAGAAATCGATGTAAACGTTCCAACATTATAAACGCTCATATCTCAGTCAAATATTAACCAATCTTCAATATTTATATAGTTTTAGATTTGCCGTTCAATTTTCTATCTAACGGTGTAATTATTCTTAAATAAATCGACTAGTTTTTGAGAAATCGATGTAAACGTTCCAACATTATAAACGCTCATATCTCAGTCAAATGTTAACCAATCTTCAATATTTATATAGTTTTAGATTTGCCGTTCAATTTTCTATCTAACGGTGTAATTATTCTTAAATAAATCGACTAGTTTTTGAGTAATCCATGTAAATGTTCCAACATTATAAACGCTCATGTCTCAGTCAAATGTTAACCAATCTTCAATATTGATATAGTTTTAGATTCGTTGTTCAATTTTCTATGTAACGGTGTAATTATTCTTAAATAAATCAACAAGTTTTTGAGAAATCGATGTAAACGTTCCAACATTATAAACGCTCATATCTCAGTCAAATATTAACCAATCTTCAATATTTATATAGTTTTAGATTTGCCGTTCAATTTTCTATCTAACGGTGTAATTATTCTTAAATAAATCGACTAGTTTTTGAGTAATCCATGTAAATGTTCCAACATTATAAACGCTCATGTCTCAGTCAAATGTTAACCAATCTTCAATATTGATATAGTTTTAGATTCGTTGTTCAATTTTCTATGTAACGGTGTAATTATTCTTAAATAAATCAACAAGTTTTTGAGAAATCGATGTAAACGTTCCAACATTATAAACGCTCATATCTCAGTCAAATATTAACCAATCTTCAATATTTATATAGTTTTAGATTTGCCGTTTAATTTTCTATCTAACGGTGTAATTATTCTTAAATAAATCGACTAGTTTTTGAGAAATCGATGTAAACGTTCCAACATTATAAACGCTCATATCTCAGTCAAATGTTAACCAATCTTCAATATTTATATAGTTTTAGATTTGCCGTTCAATTTTCTATCTAACGGTGTAATTATTCTTAAATAAATCGACTAGTTTTTGAGTAATCCATGTAAATGTTCCAACATTATAAACGCTCATGTCTCAGTCAAATGTTAACCAATCTTCAATATTGATATAGTTTTAGATTCGTTGTTCAATTTTCTATGTAACGGTGTAATTATTCTTAAATAAATCGACTAGTTTTTGAGAAATCGATGTAAACGTTCCAACATTATAAACGCTCATATCTCAGTCAAATGTTAACCAATCTTCAATATTGATATAGTTTTAGATTTGCCGTTCAATTTTCTATCTAACGGTGTAATTATTCTTAAATAAATCGACTAGTTTTTGAGAAATCGATGTAAACGTTCCAACATTATAAACGATCATATCTCAGTCAAATGTTAACCAATCTTCAATATTGATATAGTTTAAGATTCACCGTTCAATTTTCTATCTAACTGTGTAATTTTTTTAAATAAATCAACTAGTTTTTGAGAAATCGATGTAAACGTACCAACATTATAAACGCTCATATCTCAAAAAAAAAAAAAAAAAAAAAGTTCACCTAACCTAACCGAACCAAACCTACCCTGTTCGCCATTCAATTTCCTATCTAATGGTGTAATTTGTTTCGAGTTATCGATGTAAATGTTCCAACATTATAAACGCTCATATCTCAGTCAAATGTTTACCAATCTTCAATATTGATATAGTTTTAGATTCGTTGTTCAATTTTCTATGTAACGGTGTAATTATTCTTAAATAAATCAACAAGTTTTTGAGAAATCGATGTAAACGTTCCAACATTATAAACGCTCATATCTCAGTCAAATGTTAACCAATCTTCAATATTGATATAGTTTTAGATTTGCCGTTCAATTTTCTATCTAACGGTGTAATTATTCTTAAATAAATTTACTAGTTTTTGAGAAATCGATGTAAACGTTCCAACATTATAAACGATCATATCTCAGTCAAAATTTAACCAATCTTCAATATAGATATAGTTTTAGATTTGCCGTTCAATTTTCTATCTAACTGTGTAATTTTTTTAAATAAATCAACTAGTTTTTGAGAAATCGATGTAAACGTACCAACATTATAAACGCTCATATCTCAGTCAAATATTAACCAATCTTCAATATTGATATAGTTTTCGATTTGCCGTTCAATTTTCTATCTAACGGTGTAATTATTCTTAAATAAATCGACTAGTTTTTGAGAAATCGATGTAAACGTTCCAACATTATAAACGCTCATATCTCAGTCAAAATTTAACCAATCTTCAATATAGATATAGTTTTAGATTCGCCGTTCAATTTTCTATCTAACTGTGTAATTTTTTTAAATAAATCAACTAGTTTTTGAGAAATCGATGTAAATGTTCCAACATTATAAACGCTCATGTCTCAGTCAAATGTTAACCAATCTTCAATATTTATATAGTTTTAGATTTGCCGTTCAATTTTCTATCTAACAGTGTAATTATTCTTAAATAAATCGACTAGTTTTTGAGAAATCGATGTAAACGTTCCAACATTATAAACGCTCATATCTCAGTCAAATGTTAACCAATCTTCAATATTGATATAGTTTTAGATTTGCCGTTCAATTTTCTATCTAACGGTGTAATTATTCTTAAATAAATCGACTAGTTTTTGAGAAATCGATGTAAACGTTCCAACATTATAAACGCTCATGTCTCAGTCAAATGTTAACCAATCTTCAATATTTATATCAATTTTCTATCTAACGGTGTAATTATTCTTAAATAAATCGACTAGTTTTTGAGAAATCGATGTAAACGTTCCAACATTATAAACGCTCATATCTCAGTCAAAATTTAACCAATCTTCAATATAGATATAGTTTTAGATTCGCCGTTCAATTTTCTATCTAACTGTGTAATTTTTTTAAATAAATCAACTAGTTTTTGAGAAATCGATGTAAACGTTCCAACATTATAAACGCTCATATCTCAGTCAAATATTAACCAATCTTCAATATTTATATAGTTTTAGATTTGCCGTTCAATTTTCTATCTAACGGTGTAATTATTCTTAAATAAATCGACTAGTTTTTGAGAAATCGATGTAAACGTTCCAACATTATAAACGCTCATATCTCAGTCAAATGTTAACCAATCTTCAATATTTATATAGTTTTAGATTTGCCGTTCAATTTTCTATCTAACGGTGTAATTATTCTTAAATAAATCGACTAGTTTTTGAGTAATCCATGTAAATGTTCCAACATTATAAACGCTCATGTCTCAGTCAAATGTTAACCAATCTTCAATATTGATATAGTTTTAGATTCGTTGTTCAATTTTCTATGTAACGGTGTAATTATTCTTAAATAAATCAACAAGTTTTTGAGAAATCGATGTAAACGTTCCAACATTATAAACGCTCATATCTCAGTCAAATGTTAACCAATCTTCAATATTGATATAGTTTTAGATTTGCCGTTCAATTTTCTATCTAACGGTGTAATTATTCTTAAATAAATCGACTAGTTTTTGAGAAATCGATGTAAACGTTCCAACATTATAAACGGTCATATCTCAGTCAAATGTTAACCAATCTTCAATATTGATATAGTTTAAGATTCACCGTTCAATTTTCTATCTAACTGTGTAATTTTTTTTAATAAATCAACTAGTTTTTGAGAAATCGATGTAAACGTACCAACATTATAAACGCTCATATCTCATAAAAAAAAAAAAAAAAAAAAGTTCACCTAACCTAACCGAACCAAACCTACCCTGTTCGCCATTCAATTTCCTATCTAATGGTGTAATTTGTTTCGAGTTATCGATGTAAATGTTCCAACATTATAAACGCTCATATCTCAGTCAAATGTTTACCAATCTTCAATATTGATATAGTTTTAGATTCGTTGTTCAATTTTCTATGTAACGGTGTAATTATTCTTAAATAAATCAACAAGTTTTTGAGAAATCGATGTAAACGTTCCAACATTATAAACGCTCATATCTCAGTCAAATGTTAACCAATCTTCAATATTGATATAGTTTTAGATTTGCCGTTCAATTTTCTATCTAACTGTGTAATTTTTTTAAATAAATCAACTAGTTTTTGAGAAATCGATGTAAACGTTCCAACATTATAAACGCTCATATCTCAGTCAAATGTTAACCAATCTTCAATATTGATATAGTTTTAGATTTGCCGTTCAATTTTCTATCTAACGGTGTAATTATTCTTAAATAAATCGACTAGTTTTTGAGAAATCGATGTAAACGTTCCAACATTATAAACGCTCATATCTCAGTCAAAATTTAACCAATCTTCAATATAGATATAGTTTTAGATTCGCCGTTCAATTTTCTATCTAACTGTGTAATTTTTTTAAATAAATCAACTAGTTTTTGAGAAATCGATGTAAACGTACCAACATTATAAACGCTCATATCTCAGTCAAATGTTAACCAATCTTCAATATTGATATAGTTTTAGATTCGCCGTTCAATTTTCTATTTAAGGGTGTAATTTTTTTAAAATAAATCGACTAGTTTTTGAGAAATCGATGTAAACGTTCCAACATTATAAACGCTCATATCTCATTAAAAAAAAAAAAAAAAAGTTCACCTAACCTAACCGAACCAAATCTACCCTGTTCGCCATTCAATTTCCTATCTAATGGTGTAATTTGTTTCGAGTTATCGATGTAAATGTTCCAACATTATAAACGCTCATATCTCAGTCAAAATTTAACCAATCTTCAATATTGATATAGTTTTAGATTTGCCGTTCAATTTTCTATCTAACGGTGTAATTTTAATTAAATAAATCGACTAGTTTTTTAGAAATCGATGTAAACGTTTCAACATTATAAACGCTCATGTCTCAGTCAAATGTTAACCAATCTTCAATATTTATATAGTTTTAGATTTGCCGTTCAATTTTCTATCTAACAGTGTAATTATTCTTAAATAAATCGACTAGTTTTTGAGTAATCAATGTAAATGTTCCAACATTATAAACGCTCATGTCTCAGTCAAATGTTAACCAATCTTCAATATTGATATAGTTTTAGATTCGTTGTTCAATTTTCTATGTAACGGTGTAATTATTCTTAAATAAATCAACAAGTTTTTGAGAAATCGATGTAAACGTTCCAACATTATAAACGCTCATATCTCAGTCAAATGTTAACCAATCTTCAATATTGATATAGTTTTAGATTTGCCGTTCAATTTTCTATCTAACTGTGTAATTTTTTTAAATAAATCAACTAGTTTTTGAGAAATCGATGTAAACGTTCCAACATTATAAACGCTCATATCTCAGTCAAATGTTAACCAATCTTCAATATTGATATAGTTTTAGATTTGCCGTTCAATTTTCTATCTAACGGTGTAATTATTCTTAAATAAATCGACTAGTTTTTGAGAAATCGATGTAAACGTTCCAACATTATAAACGCTCATATCTCAGTCAAAATTTAACCAATCTTCAATATAGATATAGTTTTAGATTCGCCGTTCAATTTTCTATCTAACTGTGTAATTTTTTTAAATAAATCAACTAGTTTTTGAGAAATCGATGTAAACGTTCCAACATTATAAACGCTCATATCTCAGTCAAATATTAACCAATCTTCAATATTTATATAGTTTTAGATTTGCCGTTCAATTTTCTATCTAACGGTGTAATTATTCTTAAATAAATCGACTAGTTTTTGAGAAATCGATGTAAACGTTCCAACATTATAAACGCTCAAGTCTCAGTCAAATGTTAACCAATCTTCAATATTTATATCAATTTTCTATCTAACGGTGTAATAATTCTTAAATAAATCAACTAGTTTTTGAGAAATCGATGTAAACGTTCCAACATTATAAACGCTCATGTCTCAGTCAAATGTTAACCAATCTTCAATATTTATATCAATTTTCTATCTAACGGTGTAATAATTCTTAAATAAATCAACTAGTTTTTCAGAAATCGATGTAAACGTTCCAACATTATAAACGCTCATATCTCAGTCAAAATTTAACCAATCTTCAATATAGATATAGTTTTAGATTCGCCGTTCAATTTTCTATCTAATTGTGTAATTTTTTTAAATAAATCAACTAGTTTTTGAGAAATCGATGTAAACGTTCCAACATTATAAACGCTCATGTCTCAGTCAAATGTTAACCAATCTTCAATATTTATATCAATTTTCTATCTAACGGTGTAATAATTCTTAAATAAATTAACTAGTTTTTGAGAAATCGATGTAAACGTTCCAACATTATAAACGCTCATGTCTCAGTCAAATGTTAACCAATCTTCAATATTTATATCAATTTTCTATCTAACGGTGTAATAATTCTTAAATAAATCAACTAGTTTTTCAGAAATCGATGTAAACGTTCCAACATTATAAACGCTCATATCTCAGTCAAATGTTAACCAATCTTCAATATTGATATAGTTTTAGATTTGCCGTTCAATTTTCTATCTAACAGTGTAATTATTCTTAAATAAATCGACTAGTTTTTGAGAAATCGATGTAAACGTTCCAACATTATAAACGCTCATATCTCAGTCAAATGTTAACCAATCTTCAATATTGATATAGTTTTAGATTTGCCGTTCAATTTTCTATCTAACGGTGTAATTATTCTTAAATAAATTTACTAGTTTTTGAGAAATCGATGTAAACGTTCCAACATTATAAACGCTCATATCTCAGTCAAAATTTAACCAATCTTCAATATAGATATAGTTTTAGATTTGCCGTTCAATTTTCTATCTAACTGTGTAATTATTCTTAAATAAATTTACTAGTTTTTGAGAAATCGATGTAAACGTTCCAACATTATAAACGATCATATCTCAGTCAAAATTTAACCAATCTTCAATATAGATATAGTTTTAGATTTGCCGTTCAATTTTCTATCTAACTGTGTAATTTTTTTAAATAAATCAACTAGTTTTTGAGAAATCGATGTAAACGTTCCAACATTATAAACGCTCATATCTCAGTCAAATATTAACCAATCTTCAATATTGATATAGTTTTCGATTTGCCGTTCAATTTTCTATCTAACGGTGTAATTATTCTTAAATAAATCGACTAGTTTTTGAGAAATCGATGTAAACGTTCCAACATTATAAACGCTCATATCTCAGTCAAAATTTAACCAATCTTCAATATTTATATAGTTTTAGATTTGCCGTTCAATTTTCTATCTAACGGTGTAATTATTCTTAAATAAATCGACTAGTTTTTGAGAAATCGATGTAAACGTTCCAACATTATAAACGCTCATATCTCAGTCAAATGTTAACCAATCTTCAATATTGATATAGTTTTAGATTTGCCGTTCAATTTTCTATCTAACGGTGTAATTATTCTTAAATAAATCGACTAGTTTTTGAGAAATCGATGTAAACGTTCCAACATTATAAACGCTCATATCTCAGTCAAAATTTAACCAATCTTCAATATAGATATAGTTTTAGATTCGCCGTTCAATTTTCTATCTAACGGTGTAATAATTCTTAAATAAATTTACTAGTTTTTGAGTAATCAATGTAAACGTTCCAACATTATAAACGCTCATATCTCAGTCAAATGTTAACCAATCTTCAATATTGATATAGTTTTAGATTCGTTGTTCAATTTTCTATGTAACGGTGTAATTATTCTTAAATAAATCAACAAGTTTTTGAGAAATCGATGTAAACGTTCCAACATTATAAACGCTCATATCTCAGTCAAATGTTAACCAATCTTCAATATTGATATAGTTTTAGATTTGCCGTTCAATTTTCTATCTAACGGTGTAATTATTCTTAAATAAATCGACTAGTTTTTGAGAAATCGATGTAAACGTTCCAACATTATAAACGGTCATATCTCAGTCAAATGTTAACCAATCTTCAATATTGATATAGTTTAAGATTCACCGTTCAATTTTCTATCTAACTGTGTAATTTTTTTTAATAAATCAACTAGTTTTTGAGAAATCGATGTAAACGTACCAACATTATAAACGCTCATATCTCATAAAAAAAAAAAAAAAAAAAAGTTCACCTAACCTAACCGAACCAAACCTACCCTGTTCGCCATTCAATTTCCTATCTAATGGTGTAATTTGTTTCGAGTTATCGATGTAAATGTTCCAACATTATAAACGCTCATATCTCAGTCAAATGTTTACCAATCTTCAATATTGATATAGTTTTAGATTCGTTGTTCAATTTTCTATGTAACGGTGTAATTATTCTTAAATAAATCAACAAGTTTTTGAGAAATCGATGTAAACGTTCCAACATTATAAACGCTCATATCTCAGTCAAATGTTAACCAATCTTCAATATTGATATAGTTTTAGATTTGCCGTTCAATTTTCTATCTAACGGTGTAATTATTCTTAAATAAATCGACTAGTTTTTGAGAAATCGATGTAAACGTTCCAACATTATAAACGATCATATCTCAGTCAAATGTTAACCAATCTTCAATATTGATATAGTTTTAGATTTGCCGTTCAATTTTCTATCTAACTGTGTAATTTTTTTTAATAAATCAACTAGTTTTTGAGAAATCGATGTAAACGTACCAACATTATAAACGCTCATATCTCATAAAAAAAAAAAAAAAAAAGTTCACCTAACCTAACCGAACCAAACCTACCCTGTTCGCCATTCAATTTCCTATCTAATGGTGTAATTTGTTTCAATTTATCGATGTAAATGTTCCAACATTATAAACGCTCATATCTCAGTCAAATGTTTACCAATCTTCAATATTGATATAGTTTTAGATTTGCCGTTCAATTTTCTATCTAACTGTGTAATTTTTTTAAATAAATCAACTAGTTTTTGAGAA
This sequence comes from Pieris brassicae, assembly GCF_905147105.1. Classification (NCBI taxonomy): domain Eukaryota; kingdom Metazoa; phylum Arthropoda; class Insecta; order Lepidoptera; family Pieridae; genus Pieris; species Pieris brassicae. The sequence continues at coordinate 325,573 of NW_025575867.1, read as the reverse complement.
ATCGATGTAAACGTACCAACATTATAAACGCTCATATCTCAGTCAAATGTTAACCAATCTTCAATATTGATATAGTTTTAGATTCGCCGTTCAATTTTCTATTTAAGGGTGTAATTTTTTTAAAATAAATCGACTAGTTTTTGAGAAATCGATGTAAACGTTCCAACATTATAAACGCTCATATCTCATTAAAAAAAAAAAAAAAAAGTTCACCTAACCTAACCGAACCAAATCTACCCTGTTCGCCATTCAATTTCCTATCTAATGGTGTAATTTGTTTCGAGTTATCGATGTAAATGTTCCAACATTATAAACGCTCATATCTCAGTCAAAATTTAACCAATCTTCAATATTGATATAGTTTTAGATTTGCCGTTCAATTTTCTATCTAACGGTGTAATTTTAATTAAATAAATCGACTAGTTTTTTAGAAATCGATGTAAACGTTTCAACATTATAAACGCTCATGTCTCAGTCAAATGTTAACCAATCTTCAATATTTATATAGTTTTAGATTTGCCGTTCAATTTTCTATCTAACAGTGTAATTATTCTTAAATAAATCGACTAGTTTTTGAGTAATCAATGTAAATGTTCCAACATTATAAACGCTCATGTCTCAGTCAAATGTTAACCAATCTTCAATATTGATATAGTTTTAGATTCGTTGTTCAATTTTCTATGTAACGGTGTAATTATTCTTAAATAAATCAACAAGTTTTTGAGAAATCGATGTAAACGTTCCAACATTATAAACGCTCATATCTCAGTCAAATGTTAACCAATCTTCAATATTGATATAGTTTTAGATTTGCCGTTCAATTTTCTATCTAACTGTGTAATTTTTTTAAATAAATCAACTAGTTTTTGAGAAATCGATGTAAACGTTCCAACATTATAAACGCTCATATCTCAATCAAATGTTAACCAATCTTCAATATTGATATAGTTTTAGATTTGCCGTTCAATTTTCTATCTAACGGTGTAATTATTCTTAAATAAATCGACTAGTTTTTGAGAAATCGATGTAAACGTTCCAACATTATAAACGCTCATATCTCAGTCAAAATTTAACCAATCTTCAATATAGATATAGTTTTAGATTCGCCGTTCAATTTTCTATCTAACTGTGTAATTTTTTTAAATAAATCAACTAGTTTTTGAGAAATCGATGTAAACGTTCCAACATTATAAACGCTCATATCTCAGTCAAATATTAACCAATCTTCAATATTTATATAGTTTTAGATTTGCCGTTCAATTTTCTATCTAACGGTGTAATTATTCTTAAATAAATCGACTAGTTTTTGAGAAATCGATGTAAACGTTCCAACATTATAAACGCTCAAGTCTCAGTCAAATGTTAACCAATCTTCAATATTTATATCAATTTTCTATCTAACGGTGTAATAATTCTTAAATAAATCAACTAGTTTTTGAGAAATCGATGTAAACGTTCCAACATTATAAACGCTCATGTCTCAGTCAAATGTTAACCAATCTTCAATATTTATATCAATTTTCTATCTAACGGTGTAATAATTCTTAAATAAATCAACTAGTTTTTCAGAAATCGATGTAAACGTTCCAACATTATAAACGCTCATATCTCAGTCAAAATTTAACCAATCTTCAATATAGATATAGTTTTAGATTCGCCGTTCAATTTTCTATCTAACTGTGTAATTTTTTTAAATAAATCAACTAGTTTTTGAGAAATCGATGTAAACGTTCCAACATTATAAACGCTCATGTCTCAGTCAAATGTTAACCAATCTTCAATATTTATATCAATTTTCTATCTAACGGTGTAATAATTCTTAAATAAATCAACTAGTTTTTGAGAAATCGATGTAAACGTTCCAACATTATAAACGCTCATGTCTCAGTCAAATGTTAACCAATCTTCAATATTTATATCAATTTTCTATCTAACGGTGTAATAATTCTTAAATAAATCAACTAGTTTTTCAGAAATCGATGTAAACGTTCCAACATTATAAACGCTCATATCTCAGTCAAATGTTAACCAATCTTCAATATTGATATAGTTTTAGATTTGCCGTTCAATTTTCTATCTAACAGTGTAATTATTCTTAAATAAATCGACTAGTTTTTGAGAAATCGATGTAAACGTTCCAACATTATAAACGCTCATATCTCAGTCAAATGTTAACCAATCTTCAATATTGATATAGTTTTAGATTTGCCGTTCAATTTTCTATCTAACGGTGTAATTATTCTTAAATAAATTTACTAGTTTTTGAGAAATCGATGTAAACGTTCCAACATTATAAACGATCATATCTCAGTCAAAATTTAACCAATCTTCAATATAGATATAGTTTTAGATTTGCCGTTCAATTTTCTATCTAACTGTGTAATTATTCTTAAATAAATTTACTAGTTTTTGAGAAATCGATGTAAACGTTCCAACATTATAAACGATCATATCTCAGTCAAATGTTAACCAATCTTCAATATTGATATAGTTTTAGATTTGCCGTTCAATTTTCTATCTAACAGTGTAATTATTCTTAAATAAATCGACTAGTTTTTGAGAAATCGATGTAAACGTTCCAACATTATAAACGCTCATATCTCAGTCAAATGTTAACCAATCTTCAATATTGATATAGTTTTAGATTTGCCGTTCAATTTTCTATCTAACGGTGTAATTATTCTTAAATAAATTTACTAGTTTTTGAGAAATCGATGTAAACGTTCCAACATTATAAACGATCATATCTCAGTCAAAATTTAACCAATCTTCAATATAGATATAGTTTTAGATTTGCCGTTCAATTTTCTATCTAACTGTGTAATTATTCTTAAATAAATTTACTAGTTTTTGAGAAATCGATGTAAACGTTCCAACATTATAAACGATCATATCTCAGTCAAAATTTAACCAATCTTCAATATAGATATAGTTTTAGATTTGCCGTTCAATTTTCTATCTAACTGTGTAATTTTTTTAAATAAATCAACTAGTTTTTGAGAAATCGATGTAAACGTTCCAACATTATAAACGCTCATATCTCAGTCAAATATTAACCAATCTTCAATATTGATATAGTTTTCGATTTGCCGTTCAATTTTCTATCTAACGGTGTAATTATTCTTAAATAAATCGACTAGTTTTTGAGAAATCGATGTAAACGTTCCAACATTATAAACGCTCATATCTCAGTCAAAATTTAACCAATCTTCAATATTTATATAGTTTTAGATTTGCCGTTCAATTTTCTATCTAACAGTGTAATTATTCTTAAATAAATCGACTAGTTTTTGAGAAATCGATGTAAACGTTCCAACATTATAAACGCTCATATCTCAGTCAAATGTTAACCAATCTTCAATATTGATATAGTTTTAGATTTGCCGTTCAATTTTCTATCTAACGGTGTAATTATTCTTAAATAAATCGACTAGTTTTTGAGAAATCGATGTAAACGTTCCAACATTATAAACGCTCATATCTCAGTCAAAATTTAACCAATCTTCAATATAGATATAGTTTTAGATTCGCCGTTCAATTTTCTATCTAACGGTGTAATAATTCTTAAATAAATTTACTAGTTTTTGAGTAATCCATGTAAATGTTCCAACATTATAAACGCTCATGTCTCAGTCAAATGTTAACCAATCTTCAATATTGATATAGTTTTAGATTCGTTGTTCAATTTTCTATGTAACGGTGTAATTATTCTTAAATAAATCGACTAGTTTTTGAGAAATCGATGTAAACGTTCCAACATTATAAACGCTCATATCTCAGTCAAATGTTAACCAATCTTCAATATTTATATAGTTTTAGATTTGCCGTTCAATTTTCTATCTAACGGTGTAATTATTCTTAAATAAATCGACTAGTTTTTGAGTAATCCATGTAAATGTTCCAACATTATAAACGCTCATGTCTCAGTCAAATGTTAACCAATCTTCAATATTGATATAGTTTTAGATTCGTTGTTCAATTTTCTATGTAACGGTGTAATTATTCTTAAATAAATCAACAAGTTTTTGAGAAATCGATGTAAACGTTCCAACATTATAAACGCTCATATCTCAGTCAAATGTTAACCAATCTTCAATATTGATATAGTTTTAGATTTGCCGTTCAATTTTCTATCTAACGGTGTAATTATTCTTAAATAAATCGACTAGTTTTTGAGAAATCGATGTAAACGTTCCAACATTATAAACGATCATATCTCAGTCAAATGTTAACCAATCTTCAATATTGATATAGTTTAAGATTCACCGTTCAATTTTCTATCTAACTGTGTAATTTTTTTTAATAAATCAACTAGTTTTTGAGAAATCGATGTAAACGTACCAACATTATAAACGCTCATATCTCAAAAAAAAAAAAAAAAAAAAAGTTCACCTAACCTAACCGAACCAAACCTACCCTGTTCGCCATTCAATTTCCTATCTAATGGTGTAATTTGTTTCGAGTTATCGATGTAAATGTTCCAACATTATAAACGCTCATATCTCAGTCAAATGTTTACCAATCTTCAATATTGATATAGTTTTAGATTCGTTGTTCAATTTTCTATGTAACGGTGTAATTATTCTTAAATAAATCAACAAGTTTTTGAGAAATCGATGTAAACGTTCCAACATTATAAACGCTCATATCTCAGTCAAATGTTAACCAATCTTCAATATTGATATAGTTTTAGATTTGCCGTTCAATTTTCTATCTAACGGTGTAATTATTCTTAAATAAATTTACTAGTTTTTGAGAAATCGATGTAAACGTTCCAACATTATAAACGATCATATCTCAGTCAAAATTTAACCAATCTTCAATATAGATATAGTTTTAGATTTGCCGTTCAATTTTCTATCTAACTGTGTAATTTTTTTAAATAAATCAACTAGTTTTTGAGAAATCGATGTAAACGTACCAACATTATAAACGCTCATATCTCAGTCAAATATTAACCAATCTTCAATATTGATATAGTTTTCGATTTGCCGTTCAATTTTCTATCTAACGGTGTAATTATTCTTAAATAAATCGACTAGTTTTTGAGAAATCGATGTAAACGTTCCAACATTATAAACGCTCATATCTCAGTCAAAATTTAACCAATCTTCAATATAGATATAGTTTTAGATTCGCCGTTCAATTTTCTATCTAACTGTGTAATTTTTTTAAATAAATCAACTAGTTTTTGAGAAATCGATGTAAATGTTCCAACATTATAAACGCTCATGTCTCAGTCAAATGTTAACCAATCTTCAATATTTATATAGTTTTAGATTTGCCGTTCAATTTTCTATCTAACAGTGTAATTATTCTTAAATAAATCGACTAGTTTTTGAGAAATCGATGTAAACGTTCCAACATTATAAACGCTCATATCTCAGTCAAATGTTAACCAATCTTCAATATTGATATAGTTTTAGATTTGCCGTTCAATTTTCTATCTAACTGTGTAATTTTTTTAAATAAATCAACTAGTTTTTGAGAAATCGATGTAAACGTTCCAACATTATAAACGCTCATATCTCAGTCAAATGTTAACCAATCTTCAATATTGATATAGTTTTAGATTTGCCGTTCAATTTTCTATCTAACGGTGTAATTATTCTTAAATAAATCGACTAGTTTTTGAGAAATCGATGTAAACGTTCCAACATTATAAACGCTCATATCTCAGTCAAAATTTAACCAATCTTCAATATAGATATAGTTTTAGATTCGCCGTTCAATTTTCTATCTAACTGTGTAATTTTTTTAAATAAATCAACTAGTTTTTGAGAAATCGATGTAAACGTTCCAACATTATAAACGCTCATATCTCAGTCAAATATTAACCAATCTTCAATATTTATATAGTTTTAGATTTGCCGTTCAATTTTCTATCTAACGGTGTAATTATTCTTAAATAAATCGACTAGTTTTTGAGAAATCGATGTAAACGTTCCAACATTATAAACGCTCATATCTCAGTCAAATGTTAACCAATCTTCAATATTTATATAGTTTTAGATTTGCCGTTCAATTTTCTATCTAACGGTGTAATTATTCTTAAATAAATCGACTAGTTTTTGAGTAATCCATGTAAATGTTCCAACATTATAAACGCTCATGTCTCAGTCAAATGTTAACCAATCTTCAATATTGATATAGTTTTAGATTCGTTGTTCAATTTTCTATGTAACGGTGTAATTATTCTTAAATAAATCAACAAGTTTTTGAGAAATCGATGTAAACGTTCCAACATTATAAACGCTCATATCTCAGTCAAATGTTAACCAATCTTCAATATTGATATAGTTTTAGATTTGCCGTTCAATTTTCTATCTAACGGTGTAATTATTCTTAAATAAATCGACTAGTTTTTGAGAAATCGATGTAAACGTTCCAACATTATAAACGGTCATATCTCAGTCAAATGTTAACCAATCTTCAATATTGATATAGTTTAAGATTCACCGTTCAATTTTCTATCTAACTGTGTAATTTTTTTTAATAAATCAACTAGTTTTTGAGAAATCGATGTAAACGTACCAACATTATAAACGCTCATATCTCATAAAAAAAAAAAAAAAAAAAAGTTCACCTAACCTAACCGAACCAAACCTACCCTGTTCGCCATTCAATTTCCTATCTAATGGTGTAATTTGTTTCGAGTTATCGATGTAAATGTTCCAACATTATAAACGCTCATATCTCAGTCAAATGTTTACCAATCTTCAATATTGATATAGTTTTAGATTCGTTGTTCAATTTTCTATGTAACGGTGTAATTATTCTTAAATAAATCAACAAGTTTTTGAGAAATCGATGTAAACGTTCCAACATTATAAACGCTCATATCTCAGTCAAATGTTAACCAATCTTCAATATTGATATAGTTTTAGATTTGCCGTTCAATTTTCTATCTAACGGTGTAATTATTCTTAAATAAATCGACTAGTTTTTGAGAAATCGATGTAAACGTTCCAACATTATAAACGATCATATCTCAGTCAAATGTTAACCAATCTTCAATATTGATATAGTTTTAGATTTGCCGTTCAATTTTCTATCTAACTGTGTAATTTTTTTTAATAAATCAACTAGTTTTTGAGAAATCGATGTAAACGTACCAACATTATAAACGCTCATATCTCATAAAAAAAAAAAAAAAAAAGTTCACCTAACCTAACCGAACCAAACCTACCCTGTTCGCCATTCAATTTCCTATCTAATGGTGTAATTTGTTTCAATTTATCGATGTAAATGTTCCAACATTATAAACGCTCATATCTCAGTCAAATGTTTACCAATCTTCAATATTGATATAGTTTTAGATTTGCCGTTCAATTTTCTATCTAACTGTGTAATTTTTTTAAATAAATCAACTAGTTTTTGAGAAATCGATGTAAACGTACCAACATTATAAACGCTCATATCTCAGTCAAATGTTAACCAATCTTCAATATTGATATAGTTTTAGATTCGCCGTTCAATTTTCTATTTAAGGGTGTAATTTTTTTAAAATAAATCGACTAGTTTTTGAGAAATCGATGTAAACGTTCCAACATTATAAACGCTCATATCTCATTAAAAAAAAAAAAAAAAAGTTCACCTAACCTAACCGAACCAAATCTACCCTGTTCGCCATTCAATTTCCTATCTAATGGTGTAATTTGTTTCGAGTTATCGATGTAAATGTTCCAACATTATAAACGCTCATATCTCAGTCAAAATTTAACCAATCTTCAATATTGATATAGTTTTAGATTTGCCGTTCAATTTTCTATCTAACGGTGTAATTTTAATTAAATAAATCGACTAGTTTTTTAGAAATCGATGTAAACGTTTCAACATTATAAACGCTCATGTCTCAGTCAAATGTTAACCAATCTTCAATATTGATATAGTTTTAGATTTGCCGTTCAATTTTCTATCTAACGGTGTAATTATTCTTAAATAAATCGACTAGTTTTTGAGTAATCAATGTAAACGTTCCAACATTATAAACGCTCATGTCTCAGTCAAATGTTAACCAATCTTCAATATTGATATAGTTTTAGATTCGTTGTTCAATTTTCTATGTAACGGTGTAATTATTCTTAAATAAATCAACAAGTTTTTGAGAAATCGATGTAAACGTTCCAACATTATAAACGCTCATATCTCAGTCAAATGTTAACCAATCTTCAATATTGATATAGTTTTAGATTTGCCGTTCAATTTTCTATCTAACTGTGTAATTTTTTTAAATAAATCAACTAGTTTTTGAGAAATCGATGTAAACGTTCCAACATTATAAACGCTCATATCTCAGTCAAATGTTAACCAATCTTCAATATTGATATAGTTTTAGATTTGCCGTTCAATTTTCTATGTAACGGTGTAATTATTCTTAAATCAATCGACTAGTTTTTGATTAATCGATGTAAACGTTCCAACATTATAAACGCTCATATCTCAGTCAAAATTTAACCAATCTTCAATATAGATATAGTTTTAGATTCGCCGTTCAATTTTCTATCTAACTGTGTAATTTTTTTAAATAAATCAACTAGTTTTTGAGAAATCGATGTAAACGTTCCAACATTATAAACGCTCATATCTCAGTCAAATATTAACCAATCTTCAATATTTATATAGTTTTAGATTTGCCGTTCAATTTTCTATCTAACGGTGTAATTATTCTTAAATAAATCGACTAGTTTTTGAGAAATCGATGTAAACGTTCCAACATTATAAACGCTCAAGTCTCAGTCAAATGTTAACCAATCTTCAATATTTATATCAATTTTCTATCTAACGGTGTAATAATTCTTAAATAAATCAACTAGTTTTTGAGAAATCGATGTAAACGTTCCAACATTATAAACGCTCATGTCTCAGTCAAATGTTAACCAATCTTCAATATTTATATCAATTTTCTATCTAACGGTGTAATAATTCTTAAATAAATCAACTAGTTTTTCAGAAATCGATGTAAACGTTCCAACATTATAAACGCTCATATCTCAGTCAAAATTTAACCAATCTTCAATATAGATATAGTTTTAGATTCGCCGTTCAATTTTCTATCTAATTGTGTAATTTTTTTAAATAAATCAACTAGTTTTTGAGAAATCGATGTAAACGTTCCAACATTATAAACGCTCATGTCTCAGTCAAATGTTAACCAATCTTCAATATTTATATCAATTTTCTATCTAACGGTGTAATAATTCTTAAATAAATCAACTAGTTTTTGAGAAATCGATGTAAACGTTCCAACATTATAAACGCTCATGTCTCAGTCAAATGTTAACCAATCTTCAATATTTATATCAATTTTATATCAAATGGTGTAATATTTTTTAAATAAATCAACTAGTTTTTCAGAAATCGATGTAAACGTTCCAACATTATAAACGCTCATATCTCAGTCAAATGTTAACCAATCTTCAATATTGATATAGTTTTAGATTTGCCGTTCAATTTTCTATCTAACAGTGTAATTATTCTTAAATAAATCGACTAGTTTTTGAGAAATCGATGTAAACGTTCCAACATTATAAACGCTCATATCTCAGTCAAATGTTAACCAATCTTCAATATTGATATAGTTTTAGATTCGTTGTTCAATTTTCTATCTAACGGTGTAATTATTCTTAAATAAATTTACTAGTTTTTGAGAAATCGATGTAAACGTTCCAACATTATAAACGATCATATCTCAGTCAAAATTTAACCAATCTTCAATATAGATATAGTTTTAGATTTGCCGTTCAATTTTCTATCTAACTGTGTAATTATTCTTAAATAAATTTACTAGTTTTTGAGAAATCGATGTAAACGTTCCAACATTATAAACGATCATATCTCAGTCAAAATTTAACCAATCTTCAATATAGATATAGTTTTAGATTCGCCGTTCAATTTTCTATCTAACTGTGTAATTTTTTTAAATAAATCAACTAGTTTTTGAGAAATCGATGTAAACGTTCCAACATTATAAACGCTCATATCTCAGTCAAATATTAACCAATCTTCAATATTGATATAGTTTTCGATTTGCCGTTCAATTTTCTATCTAACGGTGTAATTATTCTTAAATAAATCGACTAGTTTTTGAGAAATCGATGTAAACGTTCCAACATTATAAACGCTCATATCTCAGTCAAAATTTAACCAATCTTCAATATTTATATAGTTTTAGATTTGCCGTTCAATTTTCTATCTAACAGTGTAATTATTCTTAAATAAATCGACTAGTTTTTGAGAAATCGATGTAAACGTTCCAACATTATAAACGCTCATATCTCAGTCAAATGTTAACCAATCTTCAATATTGATATAGTTTTAGATTTGCCGTTCAATTTTCTATCTAACGGTGTAATTATTCTTAAATAAATCGACTAGTTTTTGAGAAATCGATGTAAACGTTCCAACATTATAAACGCTCATATCTCAGTCAAAATTTAACCAATCTTCAATATAGATATAGTTTTAGATTCGCCGTTCAATTTTCTATCTAACGGTGTAATTATTCTTAAATAAATTTACTAGTTTTTGAGTAATCAATGTAAACGTTCCAACATTATAAACGCTCATATCTCAGTCAAATGTTAACCAATCTTCAATATTGATATAGTTTTAGATTCGTTGTTCAATTTTCTATGTAACGGTGTAATTATTCTTAAATAAATCAACAAGTTTTTGAGAAATCGATGTAAACGTTCCAACATTATAAACGCTCATATCTCAGTCAAATGTTAACCAATCTTCAATATTGATATAGTTTTAGATTTGCCGTTCAATTTTCTATCTAACGGTGTAATTATTCTTAAATAAATCGACTAGTTTTTGAGAAATCGATGTAAACGTTCCAACATTATAAACGGTCATATCTCAGTCAAATGTTAACCAATCTTCAATATTGATATAGTTTAAGATTCACCGTTCAATTTTCTATCTAACTGTGTAATTTTTTTTAATAAATCAACTAGTTTTTGAGAAATCGATGTAAACGTACCAACATTATAAACGCTCATATCTCATAAAAAAAAAAAAAAAAAAAAGTTCACCTAACCTAACCGAACCAAACCTACCCTGTTCGCCATTCAATTTCCTATCTAATGGTGTAATTTGTTTCGAGTTATCGATGTAAATGTTCCAACATTATAAACGCTCATGTCTCAGTCAAATGTTAACCAATCTTCAATATTGATATAGTTTTAGATTCGTTGTTCAATTTTCTATGTAACGGTGTAATTATTCTTAAATAAATCAACAAGTTTTTGAGAAATCGATGTAAACGTTCCAACATTATAAACGCTCATATCTCAGTCAAATGTTAACCAATCTTCAATATTGATATAGTTTTAGATTTGCCGTTCAATTTTCTATCTAACGGTGTAATTATTCTTAAATAAATCGACTAGTTTTTGAGAAATCGATGTAAACGTTCCAACATTATAAACGGTCATATCTCAGTCAAATGTTAACCAATCTTCAATATTGATATAGTTTAAGATTCACCGTTCAATTTTCTATCTAACTGTGTAATTTTTTTTAATAAATCAACTAGTTTTTGAGAAATCGATGTAAACGTTCCAACATTATAAACGCTCATATCTCAGTCAAATATTAACCAATCTTCAATATTTATATAGTTTTAGATTTGCCGTTCAATTTTCTATCTAACGGTGTAATTATTCTTAAATAAATCGACTAGTTTTTGAGAAATCGATGTAAACGTTCCAACATTATAAACGCTCAAGTCTCAGTCAAATGTTAACCAATCTTCAATATTTATATCAATTTTCTATCTAACGGTGTAATAATTCTTAAATAAATCAACTAGTTTTTGAGAAATCGATGTAAACGTTCCAACATTATAAACGCTCATGTCTCAGTCAAATGTTAACCAATCTTCAATATTTATATCAATTTTCTATCTAACGGTGTAATAATTCTTAAATAAATCAACTAGTTTTTCAGAAATCGATGTAAACGTTCCAACATTATAAACGCTCATATCTCAGTCAAAATTTAACCAATCTTCAATATAGATATAGTTTTAGATTCGCCGTTCAATTTTCTATCTAATTGTGTAATTTTTTTAAATAAATCAACTAGTTTTTGAGAAATCGATGTAAACGTTCCAACATTATAAACGCTCATGTCTCAGTCAAATGTTAACCAATCTTCAATATTTATATCAATTTTCTATCTAACGGTGTAATAATTCTTAAATAAATCAACTAGTTTTTGAGAAATCGATGTAAACGTTCCAACATTATAAACGCTCATGTCTCAGTCAAATGTTAACCAATCTTCAATATTTATATCAATTTTCTATCAAATGGTGTAATATTTTTTAAATAGATCAACTAGTTTTTCAGAAATCGATGTAAACGTTCCAACATTATAAACGCTCATATCTCAGTCAAATGTTAACCAATCTTCAATATTGATATAGTTTTAGATTTGCCGTTCAATTTTCTATCTAACAGTGTAATTATTCTTAAATAAATCGACTAGTTTTTGAGAAATCGATGTAAACGTTCCAACATTATAAACGCTCATATCTCAGTCAAATGTTAACCAATCTTCAATATTGATATAGTTTTAGATTTGCCGTTCAATTTTCTATCTAACGGTGTAATTATTCTTAAATAAATTTACTAGTTTTTGAGAAATCGATGTAAACGTTCCAACATTATAAACGATCATATCTCAGTCAAAATTTAACCAATCTTCAATATAGATATAGTTTTAGATTTGCCGTTCAATTTTCTATCTAACTGTGTAATTATTCTTAAATAAATTTACTAGTTTTTGAGAAATCGATGTAAACGTTCCAACATTATAAACGATCATATCTCAGTCAAAATTTAACCAATCTTCAATATAGATATAGTTTTAGATTTGCCGTTCAATTTTCTATCTAACTGTGTAATTTTTTTAAATAAATCAACTAGTTTTTGAGAAATCGATGTAAACGTTCCAACATTATAAACGCTCATATCTCAGTCAAATATTAACCAATCTTCAATATTGATATAGTTTTAGATTTGCCGTTCAATTTTCTATCTAACGGTGTAATTATTCTTAAATAAATCGACTAGTTTTTGAGAAATCGATGTAAACGTTCCAACATTATAAACGCTCATATCTCAGTCAAAATTTAACCAATCTTCAATATTTATATAGTTTTAGATTTGCCGTTCAATTTTCTATCTAACAGTGTAATTATTCTTAAATAAATCGACTAGTTTTTGAGAAATCGATGTAAACGTTCCAACATTATAAACGCTCATATCTCAGTCAAATGTTAACCAATCTTCAATATTGATATAGTTTTAGATTTGCCGTTCAATTTTCTATCTAACGGTGTAATTATTCTTAAATAAATCGACTAGTTTTTGAGAAATCGATGTAAACGTTCCAACATTATAAACGCTCATATCTCAGTCAAAATTTAACCAATCTTCAATATAGATATAGTTTTAGATTCGCCGTTCAATTTTCTATCTAACGGTGTAATTATTCTTAAATAAATTTACTAGTTTTTGAGTAATCAATGTAAACGTTCCAACATTATAAACGCTCATATCTCAGTCAAATGTTAACCAATCTTCAATATTGATATAGTTTTAGATTCGTTGTTCAATTTTCTATGTAACGGTGTAATTATTCTTAAATAAATCAACTAGTTTTTGAGAAATCGATGTAAACGTTCCAACATTATAAACGCTCATATCTCAGTCAAATGTTAACCAATCTTCAATATTGATATAGTTTTAGATTTGCCGTTCAATTTTCTATCTAACGGTGTAATTATTCTTAAATAAATCGACTAGTTTTTGAGAAATCGATGTAAACGTTCCAACATTATAAACGCTCATATCTCAGTCAAATGTTAACCAATCTTCAATATTGATATAGTTTAAGATTCACCGTTCAATTTTCTATCTAACTGTGTAATTTTTTTTAATAAATCAACTAGTTTTTGAGAAATCGATGTAAACGTACCAACATTATAAACGCTCATATCTCATAAAAAAAAAAAAAAAAAAAAGTTCACCTAACCTAACCGAACCAAACCTACCCTGTTCGCCATTCAATTTCCTATCTAATGGTGTAATTTGTTTCGAGTTATCGATGTAAATGTTCCAACATTATAAACGCTCATATCTCAGTCAAATGTTTACCAATCTTCAATATTGATATAGTTTTAGATTCGTTGTTCAATTTTCTATGTAACGGTGTAATTATTCTTAAATAAATCAACAAGTTTTTGAGAAATCGATGTAAACGTTCCAACATTATAAACGCTCATATCTCAGTCAAATGTTAACCAATCTTCAATATTGATATAGTTTTAGATTTGCCGTTCAATTTTCTATCTAACGGTGTAATTATTCTTAAATAAATCGACTAGTTTTTGAGAAATCGATGTAAACGTTCCAACATTATAAACGCTCATATCTCAGTCAAATGTTAACCAATCTTCAATATTGATATAGTTTTAGATTTGCCGTTCAATTTTCTATCTAACTGTGTAATTTTTTTTAATAAATCAACTAGTTTTTGAGAAATCGATGTAAACGTACCAACATTATAAACGCTCATATCTCATAAAAAAAAAAAAAAAAAAGTTCACCTAACCTAACCGAACCAAACCTACCCTGTTCGCCATTCAATTTCCTATCTAATGGTGTAATTTGTTTCAATTTATCGATGTAAATGTTCCAACATTATAAACGCTCATATCTCAGTCAAATGTTTACCAATCTTCAATATTGATATAGTTTTAGATTTGCCGTTCAATTTTCTATCTAACTGTGTAATTTTTTTAAATAAATCAACTAGTTTTTGAGAAATCGATGTAAACGTACCAACATTATAAACGCTCATATCTCAGTCAAATGTTAACCAATCTTCAATATTGATATAGTTTTAGATTCGCCGTTCAATTTTCTATTTAAGGGTGTAATTTTTTTAAAATAAATCGACTAGTTTTTGAGAAATCGATGTAAACGTTCCAACATTATAAACGCTCATATCTCATTAAAAAAAAAAAAAAAAAGTTCACCTAACCTAACCGAACCAAATCTACCCTGTTCGCCATTCAATTTCCTATCTAATGGTGTAATTTGTTTCGAGTTATCGATGTAAATGTTCCAACATTATAAACGCTCATATCTCAGTCAAAATTTAACCAATCTTCAATATTGATATAGTTTTAGATTTGCCGTTCAATTTTCTATCTAACGGTGTAATTTTAATTAAATAAATCGACTAGTTTTTTAGAAATCGATGTAAACGTTTCAACATTATAAACGCTCATGTCTCAGTCAAATGTTAACCAATCTTCAATATTTATATAGTTTTAGATTTGCCGTTCAATTTTCTATCTAACAGTGTAATTATTCTTAAATAAATCGACTAGTTTTTGAGTAATCAATGTAAATGTTCCAACATTATAAACGCTCATGTCTCAGTCAAATGTTAACCAATCTTCAATATTGATATAGTTTTAGATTTGCCGTTCAATTTTCTATGTAACGGTGTAATTATTCTTAAATAAATCAACAAGTTTTTGAGAAATCGATGTAAACGTTCCAACATTATAAACGCTCATATCTCAGTCAAATGTTAACCAATCTTCAATATTGATATAGTTTTAGATTTGCCGTTCAATTTTCTATCTAACTGTGTAATTTTTTTAAATAAATCAACTAGTTTTTGAGAAATCGATGTAAACGTTCCAACATTATAAACGCTCATATCTCAGTCAAATGTTAACCAATCTTCAATATTGATATAGTTTTAGATTTGCCGTTCAATTTTCTATCTAACGGTGTAATTATTCTTAAATAAATCGACTAGTTTTTGAGAAATCGATGTAAACGTTCCAACATTATAAACGCTCATATCTCAGTCAAAATTTAACCAATCTTCAATATAGATATAGTTTTAGATTCGCCGTTCAATTTTCTATCTAACTGTGTAATTTTTTTAAATAAATCAACTAGTTTTTGAGAAATCGATGTAAACGTTCCAACATTATAAACGCTCATATCTCAGTCAAATATTAACCAATCTTCAATATTTATATAGTTTTAGATTTGCCGTTCAATTTTCTATCTAACGGTGTAATTATTCTTAAATAAATCGACTAGTTTTTGAGAAATCGATGTAAACGTTCCAACATTATAAACGCTCAAGTCTCAGTCAAATGTTAACCAATCTTCAATATTTATATCAATTTTCTATCTAACGGTGTAATAATTCTTAAATAAATCAACTAGTTTTTGAGAAATCGATGTAAACGTTCCAACATTATAAACGCTCATGTCTCAGTCAAATGTTAACCAATCTTCAATATTTATATCAATTTTCTATCTAACGGTGTAATTATTCTTAAATAAATCAACTAGTTTTTGAGAAATCGATGTAAACGTTCCAACATTATAAACGCTCATATCTCAGTCAAATATTAACCAATCTTCAATATTGATATAGTTTTAGATTTGCCGTTCAATTTTCTATCTAACGGTGTAATTATTCTTAAATAAATCGACTAGTTTTTGAGAAATCGATGTAAACGTTCCAACATTATAAACGCTCATGTCTCAGTCAAATGTTAACCAATCTTCAATATTTATATCAATTTTCTATCTAACGGTGTAATAATTCTTAAATAAATCAACTAGTTTTTGAGAAATCGATGTAAACGTTCCAACATTATAAACGCTCATGTCTCAGTCAAATGTTAACCAATCTTCAATATTTATATCAATTTTCTATCTAACGGTGTAATAATTCTTAAATAAATCAACTAGTTTTTCAGAAATCGATGTAAACGTTCCAACATTATAAACGCTCATATCTCAGTCAAATGTTAACCAATCTTCAATATTGATATAGTTTTAGATTTGCCGTTCAATTTTCTATCTAACAGTGTAATTATTCTTAAATAAATCGACTAGTTTTTGAGAAATCGATGTAAACGTTCCAACATTATAAACGCTCATATCTCAGTCAAATGTTAACCAATCTTCAATATTGATATAGTTTTAGATTTGCCGTTCAATTTTCTATCTAACGGTGTAATTATTCTTAAATAAATTTACTAGTTTTTGAGAAATCGATGTAAACGTTCCAACATTATAAACGATCATATCTCAGTCAAAATTTAACCAATCTTCAATATAGATATAGTTTTAGATTTGCCGTTCAATTTTCTATCTAACTGTGTAATTATTCTTAAATAAATTTACTAGTTTTTGAGAAATCGATGTAAACGTTCCAACATTATAAACGATCATATCTCAGTCAAAATTTAACCAATCTTCAATATAGATATAGTTTTAGATTTGCCGTTCAATTTTCTATCTAACTGTGTAATTTTTTTAAATAAATCAACTAGTTTTTGAGAAATCGATGTAAACGTTCCAACATTATAAACGCTCATATCTCAGTCAAATATTAACCAATCTTCAATATTGATATAGTTTTCGATTTGCCGTTCAATTTTCTATCTAACGGTGTAATTATTCTTAAATAAATCGACTAGATTTTGAGAAATCGATGTAAACGTTCCAACATTATAAACGCTCATATCTCAGTCAAAATTTAACCAATCTTCAATATTTATATAGTTTTAGATTTGCCGTTCAATTTTCTATCTAACAGTGTAATTATTCTTAAATAAATCGACTAGTTTTTGAGAAATCGATGTAAACGTTCCAACATTATAAACGCTCATATCTCAGTCAAAATTTAACCAATCTTCAATATTTATATAGTTTTAGATTTGCCGTTCAATTTTCTATCTAACAGTGTAATTATTCTTAAATAAATCGACTAGTTTTTGAGAAATCGATGTAAACGTTCCAACATTATAAACGCTCATATCTCAGTCAAATGTTAACCAATCTTCAATATTGATATAGTTTTAGATTTGCCGTTCAATTTTCTATCTAACGGTGTAATTATTCTTAAATAAATCGACTAGTTTTTGAGAAATCGATGTAAACGTTCCAACATTATAAACGCTCATATCTCAGTCAAAATTTAACCAATCTTCAATATAGATATAGTTTTAGATTCGCCGTTCAATTTTCTATCTAACTGTGTAATTTTTTTAAATAAATCAACTAGTTTTTGAGAAATCGATGTAAACGTTCCAACATTATAAACGCTCATATCTCAGTCAAATATT
Organism: Pieris brassicae; assembly: GCF_905147105.1. Classification (NCBI taxonomy): domain Eukaryota; kingdom Metazoa; phylum Arthropoda; class Insecta; order Lepidoptera; family Pieridae; genus Pieris; species Pieris brassicae. Next base: position 307,380 of record NW_025575867.1, on the reverse strand, counting down.
AACCAATCTTCAATATTTATATCAATTTTCTATCTAACGGTGTAATTATTCTTAAATAAATCGACTAGTTTTTGAGAAATCGATGTAAACGTTCCAACATTATAAACGCTCATATCTCAGTCAAAATTTAACCAATCTTCAATATAGATATAGTTTTAGATTCGCCGTTCAATTTTCTATCTAACTGTGTAATTTTTTTAAATAAATCAACTAGTTTTTGAGAAATCGATGTAAACGTTCCAACATTATAAACGCTCATATCTCAGTCAAATGTTAACCAATCTTCAATATTGATATAGTTTTAGATTTGCCGTCCAATTTTCTATCTAACGGTGTAATTATTCTTAAATAAATCTACTAGTTTTTGAGAAATCGATGTAAACGTTCCAACATTATAAACGCTCATATCTCAGTCAAAATTTAACCAATCTTCAATATAGATATAGTTTTAGATTCGCCGTTCAATTTTCTATCTAACTGTGTAATTTTTTTAAATAAATCAACTAGTTTTTGAGAAATCGATGTAAACGTTCCAACATTATAAACGCTCATATCTCAGTCAAATATTAACCAATCTTCAATATTGATATAGTTTTCGATTTGCCGTTCAATTTTCTATTTAACGGTGTAATTATTCTTAAATAAATCGACTAGTTTTTGAGAAATCGATGTAAACGTTCCAACATTATAAACGCTCATATCTCAGTCAAAATTTAACCAATCTTCAATATTTATATAGTTTTAGATTTGCCGTTCAATTTTCTATCTAACAGTGTAATTATTCTTAAATAAATCGACTAGTTTTTGAGAAATCGATGTAAACGTTCCAACATTATAAACGCTCATATCTCAGTCAAATGTTAACCAATCTTCAATATTGATATAGTTTTAGATTTGCCGTTCAATTTTCTATCTAACGGTGTAATTATTCTTAAATAAATCGACTAGTTTTTGAGAAATCGATGTAAACGTTCCAACATTATAAACGCTCATATCTCAGTCAAAATTTAACCAATCTTCAATATAGATATAGTTTTAGATTCGCCGTTCAATTTTCTATCTAACTGTGTAATTTTTTTAAATAAATCAACTAGTTTTTGAGAAATCGATGTAAACGTTCCAACATTATAAACGCTCATATCTCAGTCAAATATTAACCAATCTTCAATATTGATATAGTTTTAGATTTGCCGTTCAATTTTCTATCTAACGGTGTAATTATTCTTAAATAAATCGACTAGTTTTTGAGAAATCGATGTAAACGTTCCAACATTATAAACGCTCATGTCTCAGTCAAATGTTAACCAATCTTCAATATTTATATCAATTTTCTATCTAACGGTGTAATAATTCTTAAATAAATCAACTAGTTTTTGAGAAATCGATGTAAACGTTCCAACATTATAAACGCTCATGTCTCAGTCAAATGTTAACCAATCTTCAATATTTATATCAATTTTCTATCTAACGGTGTAATAATTCTTAAATAAATCAACTAGTTTTTCAGAAATCGATGTAAACGTTCCAACATTATAAACGCTCATATCTCAGTCAAATGTTAACCAATCTTCAATATAGATATAGTTTTAGATTCGCCGTTCAATTTTCTATCTAACTGTGTAATTTTTTTAAATAAATCAACTAGTTTTTGAGAAATCGATGTAAACGTTCCAACATTATAAACGCTCATGTCTCAGTCAAATGTTAACCAATCTTCAATATTTATATCAATTTTCTATCTAACGGTGTAATAATTCTTAAATAAATCAACTAGTTTTTGAGAAATCGATGTAAACGTTCCAACATTATAAACGCTCATGTCTCAGTCAAATGTTAACCAATCTTCAATATTTATATCAATTTTCTATCTAACGGTGTAATAATTCTTAAATAAATCAACTAGTTTTTCAGAAATCGATGTAAACGTTCCAACATTATAAACGCTCATATCTCAGTCAAATGTTAACCAATCTTCAATATTGATATAGTTTTAGATTTGCCGTTCAATTTTCTATCTAACAGTGTAATTATTCTTAAATAAATCGACTAGTTTTTGAGAAATCGATGTAAACGTTCCAACATTATAAACGCTCATATCTCAGTCAAATGTTAACCAATCTTCAATATTGATATAGTTTTAGATTTGCCGTTCAATTTTCTATCTAACGGTGTAATTATTCTTAAATAAATTTACTAGTTTTTGAGAAATCGATGTAAACGTTCCAACATTATAAACGATCATATCTCAGTCAAAATTTAACCAATCTTCAATATAGATATAGTTTTAGATTTGCCGTTCAATTTTCTATCTAACTGTGTAATTATTCTTAAATAAATTTACTAGTTTTTGAGAAATCGATGTAAACGTTCCAACATTATAAACGATCATATCTCAGTCAAAATTTAACCAATCTTCAATATAGATATAGTTTTAGATTCGCCGTTCAATTTTCTATCTAACTGTGTAATTTTTTTAAATAAATCAACTAGTTTTTGAGAAATCGATGTAAACGTTCCAACATTATAAACGCTCATATCTCAGTCAAATATTAACCAATCTTCAATATTGATATAGTTTTCGATTTGCCGTTCAATTTTCTATCTAACGGTGTAATTATTCTTAAATAAATCGACTAGTTTTTGAGAAATCGATGTAAACGTTCCAACATTATAAACGCTCATATCTCAGTCAAAATTTAACCAATCTTCAATATTTATATAGTTTTAGATTTGCCGTTCAATTTTCTATCTAACAGTGTAATTATTCTTAAATAAATCGACTAGTTTTTGAGAAATCGATGTAAACGTTCCAACATTATAAACGCTCATATCTCAGTCAAAATTTAACCAATCTTCAATATTTATATAGTTTTAGATTTGCCGTTCAATTTTCTATCTAACAGTGTAATTATTCTTAAATAAATCGACTAGTTTTTGAGAAATCGATGTAAACGTTCCAACATTATAAACGCTCATATCTCAGTCAAATGTTAACCAATCTTCAATATTGATATAGTTTTAGATTCGTTGTTCAATTTTCTATCTAACGGTGTAATTATTCTTAAATAAATCAACTAGTTTTTGAGTAATCGATGTAAACGTTCCAACATTATAAACGCTCATATCTCAGTCAAATATTAACCAATCTTCAATATTGATATAGTTTTAGATTTGCCGTTCAATTTTCTATCTAACGGTGTAATTATTCTTAAATAAATCGACTAGTTTTTGAGAAATCGATGTAAACGTTCCAACATTATAAACGCTCATGTCTCAGTCAAATGTTAACCAATCTTCAATATTTATATCAATTTTCTATCTAACGGTGTAATAATTCTTAAATAAATCAACTAGTTTTTGAGAAATCGATGTAAACGTTCCAACATTATAAACGCTCATGTCTCAGTCAAATGTTAACCAATCTTCAATATTTATATCAATTTTCTATCTAACGGTGTAATAATTCTTAAATAAATCAACTAGTTTTTCAGAAATCGATGTAAACGTTCCAACATTATAAACGCTCATATCTCAGTCAAATGTTAACCAATCTTCAATATTGATATAGTTTTAGATTTGCCGTTCAATTTTCTATCTAACGGTGTAATTATTCTTAAATAAATCGACTAGTTTTTGAGAAATCGATGTAAACGTTCCAACATTATAAACGCTCATATCTCAGTCAAATGTTAACCAATCTTCAATATTGATATAGTTTTAGATTTGCCGTTCAATTTTCTATCTAACGGTGTAATTATTCTTAAATAAATTTACTAGTTTTTGAGTAATCAATGTAAACGTTCCAACATTATAAACGATCATATCTCAGTCAAAATTTAACCAATCTTCAATATAGATATAGTTTTAGATTTGCCGTTCAATTTTCTATCTAACTGTGTAATTATTCTTAAATAAATTTACTAGTTTTTGAGAAATCGATGTAAACGTTCCAACATTATAAACGATCATATCTCAGTCAAAATTTAACCAATCTTCAATATAGATATAGTTTTAGATTCGCCGTTCAATTTTCTATCTAACTGTGTAATTTTTTTAAATAAATCAACTAGTTTTTGAGAAATCGATGTAAACGTTCCAACATTATAAACGCTCATATCTCAGTCAAATATTAACCAATCTTCAATATTGATATAGTTTTCGATTTGCCGTTCAATTTTCTATCTAACGGTGTAATTATTCTTAAATAAATCGACTAGTTTTTGAGAAATCGATGTAAACGTTCCAACATTATAAACGCTCATATCTCAGTCAAAATTTAACCAATCTTCAATATTTATATAGTTTTAGATTTGCCGTTCAATTTTCTATCTAACAGTGTAATTATTCTTAAATAAATCGACTAGTTTTTGAGAAATCGATGTAAACGTTCCAACATTATAAACGCTCATATCTCAGTCAAAATTTAACCAATCTTCAATATTGATATAGTTTTAGATTTGCCGTTCAATTTTCTATCTAACAGTGTAATTATTCTTAAATAAATCGACTAGTTTTTGAGAAATCGATGTAAACGTTCCAACATTATAAACGCTCATATCTCAGTCAAATGTTAACCAATCTTCAATATTGATATAGTTTTAGATTTGCCGTTCAATTTTCTATCTAACGGTGTAATTATTCTTAAATAAATCGACTAGTTTTTGAGAAATCGATGTAAACGTTCCAACATTATAAACGCTCATATCTCAGTCAAAATTTAACCAATCTTCAATATAGATATAGTTTTAGATTCGCCGTTCAATTTTCTATCTAACTGTGTAATTTTTTTAAATAAATCAACTAGTTTTTGAGAAATCGATGTAAACGTTCCAACATTATAAACGCTCATATCTCAGTCAAATATTAACCAATCTTCAATATTGATATAGTTTTAGATTTGCCGTTCAATTTTCTATCTAACGGTGTAATTATTCTTAAATAAATCGACTAGTTTTTGAGAAATCGATGTAAACGTTCCAACATTATAAACGCTCATGTCTCAGTCAAATGTTAACCAATCTTCAATATTTATATCAATTTTCTATCTAACGGTGTAATAATTCTTAAATAAATCAACTAGTTTTTGAGAAATCGATGTAAACGTTCCAACATTATAAACGCTCATGTCTCAGTCAAATGTTAACCAATCTTCAATATTTATATCAATTTTCTATCTAACGGTGTAATAATTCTTAAATAAATCAACTAGTTTTTCAGAAATCGATGTAAACGTTCCAACATTATAAACGCTCATATCTCAGTCAAATGTTAACCAATCTTCAATATTGATATAGTTTTAGATTTGCCGTTCAATTTTCTATCTAACAGTGTAATTATTCTTAAATAAATCGACTAGTTTTTGAGAAATCGATGTAAACGTTCCAACATTATAAACGCTCATATCTCAGTCAAATGTTAACCAATCTTCAATATAGATATAGTTTTAGATTCGCCGTTCAATTTTCTATCTAACTGTGTAATTTTTTTAAATAAATCAACTAGTTTTTGAGAAATCGATGTAAACGTTCCAACATTATAAACGCTCATGTCTCAGTCAAATGTTAACCAATCTTCAATATTTATATCAATTTTCTATCTAACGGTGTAATAATTCTTAAATAAATCAACTAGTTTTTGAGAAATCGATGTAAACGTTCCAACATTATAAACGCTCATGTCTCAGTCAAATGTTAACCAATCTTCAATATTTATATCAATTTTCTATCTAACGGTGTAATAATTCTTAAATAAATCAACTAGTTTTTCAGAAATCGATGTAAACGTTCCAACATTATAAACGCTCATATCTCAGTCAAATGTTAACCAATCTTCAATATTGATATAGTTTTAGATTTGCCGTTCAATTTTCTATCTAACAGTGTAATTATTCTTAAATAAATCGACTAGTTTTTGAGAAATCGATGTAAACGTTCCAACATTATAAACGCTCATATCTCAGTCAAATGTTAACCAATCTTCAATATTGATATAGTTTTAGATTTGCCGTTCAATTTTCTATCTAACGGTGTAATTATTCTTAAATAAATTTACTAGTTTTTGAGAAATCGATGTAAACGTTCCAACATTATAAACGATCATATCTCAGTCAAAATTTAACCAATCTTCAATATAGATATAGTTTTAGATTTGCCGTTCAATTTTCTATCTAACTGTGTAATTATTCTTAAATAAATTTACTAGTTTTTGAGAAATCGATGTAAACGTTCCAACATTATAAACGATCATATCTCAGTCAAAATTTAACCAATCTTCAATATAGATATAGTTTTAGATTCGCCGTTCAATTTTCTATCTAACTGTGTAATTTTTTTAAATAAATCAACTAGTTTTTGAGAAATCGATGTAAACGTTCCAACATTATAAACGCTCATATCTCAGTCAAATATTAACCAATCTTCAATATTGATATAGTTTTCGATTTGCCGTTCAATTTTCTATCTAACGGTGTAATTATTCTTAAATAAATCGACTAGTTTTTGAGAAATCGATGTAAACGTTCCAACATTATAAACGCTCATATCTCAGTCAAAATTTAACCAATCTTCAATATTGATATAGTTTTAGATTTGCCGTTCAATTTTCTATCTAACAGTGTAATTATTCTTAAATAAATCGACTAGTTTTTGAGAAATCGATGTAAACGTTCCAACATTATAAACGCTCATATCTCACTCAAATGTTAACCAATCTTCAATATTGATATATTTTTAGATTTGCCGTTCAATTTTCTATGTAACGGTGTAATTATTCTTAAATCAATCGACTAGTTTTTGATTAATCGATGTAAACGTTCCAACATTATAAACGCTCATATCTCAGTCAAAATTTAACCAATCTTCAATATAGATATAGTTTTAGATTCGCCGTTCAATTTTCTATCTAACTGTGTAATTTTTTTAAATAAATCAACTAGTTTTTGAGAAATCGATGTAAACGTTCCAACATTATAAACGCTCATATCTCAGTCAAATATTAACCAATCTTCAATATTGATATAGTTTTAGATTTGCCGTTCAATTTTCTATCTAACGGTGTAATTATTCTTAAATAAATCGACTAGTTTTTGAGAAATCGATGTAAACGTTCCAACATTATAAACGCTCATGTCTCAGTCAAATGTTAACCAATCTTCAATATTTATATCAATTTTCTATCTAACGGTGTAATAATTCTTAAATAAATCAACTAGTTTTTGAGAAATCGATGTAAACGTTCCAACATTATAAACGCTCATGTCTCAGTCAAATGTTAACCAATCTTCAATATTTATATCAATTTTCTATCAAATGGTGTAATATTTTTTAAATAAATCAACTAGTTTTTCAGAAATCGATGTAAACGTTCCAACATTATAAACGCTCATATCTCAGTCAAATGTTAACCAATCTTCAATATTGATATAGTTTTAGATTTGCCGTTCAATTTTCTATCAAATGGTGTAATTATTCTTAAATAAATCGACTAGTTTTTGAGTAATCAATGTAAATGTTCCAACATTATAAACGCTCATGTCTCAGTCAAATGTTAACCAATCTTCAATATTGATATAGTTTTAGATTCGTTGTTCAATTTTCTATGTAACGGTGTAATTATTCTTAAATAAATCAACAAGTTTTTGAGAAATCGATGTAAATGTTCCAACATTATAAACGCTCATGTCTCAGTCAAATGTTAACCAATCTTCAATATTTATATAGTTTTAGATTTGCCGTTCAATTTTCTATCTAACAGTGTAATTATTCTTAAATAAATCGACTAGTTTTTGAGAAATCGATGTAAACGTTCCAACATTATAAACGCTCATATCTCAGTCAAATGTTAACCAATCTTCAATATTGATATAGTTTTAGATTTGCCGTTCAATTTTCTATCTAACGGTGTAATTATTCTTAAATAAATTTACTAGTTTTTGAGAAATCGATGTAAACGTTCCAACATTATAAACGATCATATCTCAGTCAAAATTTAACCAATCTTCAATATAGATATAGTTTTAGATTTGCCGTTCAATTTTCTATCTAACTGTGTAATTTTTTTAAATAAATCAACTAGTTTTTGAGAAATCGATGTAAACGTTCCAACATTATAAACGCTCATATCTCAGTCAAATATTAACCAATCTTCAATATTGATATAGTTTTCGATTTGCCGTTCAATTTTCTATCTAACGGTGTAATTATTCTTAAATAAATCGACTAGTTTTTGAGAAATCGATGTAAACGTTCCAACATTATAAACGCTCATATCTCAGTCAAAATTTAACCAATCTTCAATATAGATATAGTTTTAGATTCGCCGTTCAATTTTCTATCTAACTGTGTAATTTTTTTAAATAAATCAACTAGTTTTTGAGAAATCGATGTAAATGTTCCAACATTATAAACGCTCATGTCTCAGTCAAATGTTAACCAATCTTCAATATTTATATAGTTTTAGATTTGCCGTTCAATTTTCTATCTAACAGTGTAATTATTCTTAAATAAATCGACTAGTTTTTGAGAAATCGATGTAAACGTTCCAACATTATAAACGCTCATATCTCAGTCAAATGTTAACCAATCTTCAATATTGATATAGTTTTAGATTTGCCGTTCAATTTTCTATCTAACGGTGTAATTATTCTTAAATAAATCTACTAGTTTTTGAGAAATCGATGTAAACGTTCCAACATTATAAACGCTCATATCTCAGTCAAAATTTAACCAATCTTCAATATAGATATAGTTTTAGATTCGCCGTTCAATTTTCTATCTAACTGTGTAATTTTTTTAAATAAATCAACTAGTTTTTGAGAAATCGATGTAAACGTTCCAACATTATAAACGCTCATATCTCAGTCAAATATTAACCAATCTTCAATATTTGTATAGTTTTAGATTTGCCGTTCAATTTTCTATCTAACGGTGTAATTATTCTTAAATAAATCGACTAGTTTTTGAGAAATCGATGTAAACGTTCCAACATTATAAACGCTCATGTCTCAGTCAAATGTTAACCAATCTTCAATATTTATATCAATTTTCTATCTAACGGTGTAATAATTCTTAAATAAATCAACTAGTTTTTGAGAAATCGATGTAAACGTTCCAACATTATAAACGCTCATGTCTCAGTCAAATGTTAACCAATCTTCAATATTTATATCAATTTTCTATCAAATGGTGTAATATTTTTTAAATAAATCAACTAGTTTTTCAGAAATCGATGTAAACGTTCCAACATTATAAACGCTCATATCTCAGTCAAATGTTAACCAATCTTCAATATTGATATAGTTTTAGATTTGCCGTTCAATTTTCTATCTAACGGTGTAATTATTCTTAAATAAATCGACTAGTTTTTGAGTAATCAATGTAAATGTTCCAACATTATAAACGCTCATGTCTCAGTCAAATGTTAACCAATCTTCAATATTTATATCAATTTTCTATCTAACGGTGTAATAATTCTTAAATAAATCAACTAGTTTTTGAGAAATCGATGTAAACGTTCCAACATTATAAACGCTCATGTCTCAGTCAAATGTTAACCAATCTTCAATATTTATATCAATTTTCTATCTAACGGTGTAATAATTCTTAAATAAATCAACTAGTTTTTCAGAAATCGATGTAAACGTTCCAACATTATAAACGCTCATGTCTCAGTCAAATGTTAACCAATCTTCAATATTTATACAGTTTTAGATTTGCCGTTCAATTTTCTATCTAACGGTGTAATTATTCTTAAATAAATCAACAAGTTTTTGAGAAATCGATGTAAACGTTCCAACATTATAAACGCTCATATCTCAGTCAAATGTTAACCAATCTTCAATATTGATATAGTTTTAGATTTGCCGTTCAATTTTCTATCTAACGGTGTAATTATTCTTAAATAAATTTACTAGTTTTTGAGAAATCGATGTAAACGTTCCAACATTATAAACGATCATATCTCAGTCAAAATTTAACCAATCTTCAATATAGATATAGTTTTAGATTTGCCGTTCAATTTTCTATCTAACTGTGTAATTATTCTTAAATAAATTTACTAGTTTTTGAGAAATCGATGTAAACGTTCCAACATTATAAACGATCATATCTCAGTCAAAATTTAACCAATCTTCAATATAGATATAGTTTTAGATTTGCCGTTCAATTTTCTATCTAACTGTGTAATTTTTTTAAATAAATCAACTAGTTTTTGAGAAATCGATGTAAACGTTCCAACATTATAAACGCTCATATCTCAGTCAAATATTAACCAATCTTCAATATTGATATAGTTTTAGATTCGCCGTTCAATTTTCTATCTAACGGTGTAATTATTCTTAAATAAATCGACTAGTTTTTGAGAAATCGATGTAAACGTTCCAACATTATAAACGATCATATCTCAGTCAAATGTTAACCAATCTTCAATATTGATATAGTTTTAGATTTGCCGTTCAATTTTCTATCTAACTGTGTAATTTTTTTTAATAAATCAACTAGTTTTTGAGAAATCGATGTAAACGTTCCAACATTATAAACGCTCATGTCTCAGTCAAATGTTAACCAATCTTCAATATTTATATCAATTTTCTATCTAACGGTGTAATAATTCTTAAATAAATCAACTAGTTTTTGAGAAATCGATGTAAACGTTCCAACATTATAAACGCTCATGTCTCAGTCAAATGTTAACCAATCTTCAATATTTATATCAATTTTCTATCAAATGGTGTAATATTTTTTAAATAAATCAACTAGTTTTTCAGAAATCGATGTAAACGTTCCAACATTATAAACGCTCATATCTCAGTCAAATGTTAACCAATCTTCAATATTGATATAGTTTTAGATTTGCCGTTCAATTTTCTATCTAACGGTGTAATTATTCTTAAATAAATCGACTAGTTTTTGAGTAATCAATGTACATGTTCCAACATTATAAACGCTCATGTCTCAGTCAAATGTTAACCAATCTTCAATATTGATATAGTTTTAGATTCGTTGTTCAATTTTCTATGTAACGGTGTAATTATTCTTAAATAAATCAACAAGTTTTTGAGAAATCGATGTAAATGTTCCAACATTATAAACGCTCATGTCTCAGTCAAATGTTAACCAATCTTCAATATTTATATAGTTTTAGATTTGCCGTTCAATTTTCTATCTAACAGTGTAATTATTCTTAAATAAATCGACTAGTTTTTGAGAAATCGATGTAAACGTTCCAACATTATAAACGCTCATATCTCAGTCAAATGTTAACCAATCTTCAATATTGATATAGTTTTAGATTTGCCGTTCAATTTTCTATCTAACGGTGTAATTATTCTTAAATAAATCGACTAGTTTTTGAGAAATCGATGTAAACGTTCCAACATTATAAACGCTCATATCTCAGTCAAATGTTAACCAATCTTCAATATTGATATAGTTTTAGATTTGCCGTTCAATTTTCTATCTAACTGTGTAATTTTTTTAAATAAATCAACTAGTTTTTGAGAAATCGATGTAAACGTTCCAACATTATAAACGCTCATATCTCAGTCAAATATTAACCAATCTTCAATATTGATATAGTTTTAGATTTGCCGTTCAATTTTCTATCTAACGGTGTAATTATTCTTAAATAAATCGACTAGTTTTTGAGAAATCGATGTAAACGTTCCAACATTATAAACGCTCATATCTCAGTCAAATGTTAACCAATCTTCAATATTGATATAGTTTTAGATTTGCCGTTCAATTTTCTATCTAACTGTGTAATTTTTTTAAATAAATCAACTAGTTTTTGAGAAATCGATGTAAACGTTCCAACATTATAAACGCTCATATCTCAGTCAAATATTAACCAATCTTCAATATTGATATAGTTTTAGATTCGCCGTTCAATTTTCTATCTAACGGTGTAATTATTCTTAAATAAATCGACTAGTTTTTGAGAAATCGATGTAAACGTTCCAACATTATAAACGATCATATCTCAGTCAAATGTTAACCAATCTTCAATATTGATATAGTTTTAGATTTGCCGTTCAATTTTCTATCTAACTGTGTAATTTTTTTTAATAAATCAACTAGTTTTTGAGAAATCGATGTAAACGTTCCAACATTATAAACGCTCATGTCTCAGTCAAATGTTAACCAATCTTCAATATTTATATCAATTTTCTATCTAACGGTGTAATAATTCTTAAATAAATCAACTAGTTTTTGAGAAATCGATGTAAACGTTCCAACATTATAAACGCTCATGTCTCAGTCAAATGTTAACCAATCTTCAATATTTATATCAATTTTCTATCAAATGGTGTAATATTTTTTAAATAAATCAACTAGTTTTTCAGAAATCGATGTAAACGTTCCAACATTATAAACGCTCATATCTCAGTCAAATGTTAACCAATCTTCAATATTGATATAGTTTTAGATTTGCCGTTCAATTTTCTATCTAACGGTGTAATTATTCTTAAATAAATCGACTAGTTTTTGAGTAATCAATGTACATGTTCCAACATTATAAACGCTCATGTCTCAGTCAAATGTTAACCAATCTTCAATATTGATATAGTTTTAGATTCGTTGTTCAATTTTCTATGTAACGGTGTAATTATTCTTAAATAAATCAACAAGTTTTTGAGAAATCGATGTAAATGTTCCAACATTATAAACGCTCATGTCTCAGTCAAATGTTAACCAATCTTCAATATTTATATAGTTTTAGATTTGCCGTTCAATTTTCTATCTAACAGTGTAATTATTCTTAAATAAATCGACTAGTTTTTGAGTAATCGATGTAAACGTTCCAACATTATAAACGCTCATATCTCAGTCAAATGTTAACCAATCTTCAATATTGATATAGTTTTAGATTTGCCGTTCAATTTTCTATCTAACGGTGTAATTATTCTTAAATAAATCGACTAGTTTTTGAGAAATCGATGTAAACGTTCCAACATTATAAACGCTCATATCTCAGTCAAATGTTAACCAATCTTCAATATTGATATAGTTTTAGATTTGCCGTTCAATTTTCTATCTAACTGTGTAATTTTTTTAAATAAATCAACTAGTTTTTGAGAAATCGATGTAAACGTTCCAACATTATAAACGCTCATATCTCAGTCAAATATTAACCAATCTTCAATATTGATATAGTTTTAGATTTGCCGTTCAATTTTCTATCTAACGGTGTAATTATTCTTAAATAAATCGACTAGTTTTTGAGAAATCGATGTAAACGTTCCAACATTATAAACGCTCATATCTCAGTCAAATGTTAACCAATCTTCAATATTGATATAGTTTTAGATTTGCCGTTCAATTTTCTATCTAACTGTGTAATTTTTTTAAATAAATCAACTAGTTTTTGAGAAATCGATGTAAACGTTCCAACATTATAAACGCTCATATCTCAGTCAAATATTAACCAATCTTCAATATTGATATAGTTTTAGATTTGCCGTTCAATTTTCTATCTAACGGTGTAATTATTCTTAAATAAATCGACTAGTTTTTGAGAAATCGATGTAAACGTTCCAACATTATAAACGCTCATATCTCAGTCAAAATTTAACCAATCTTCAATATAGATATAGTTTTAGATTTGCCGTTCAATTTTCTATCTAACTGTGTAATTTTTTTAAATAAATCAACTAGTTTTTGAGAAATCGATGTAAACGTTCCAACATTATAAACGCTCATATCTCAGTCAAATATTAACCAATCTTCAATATTTATATAGTTTTAGATTTGCCGTTCAATTTTCTATCTAACGGTGTAATTATTCTTAAATAAATCGACTAGTTTTTGAGAAATCGATGTAAACGTTCCAACATTATAAACGCTCATGTCTCAGTCAAATGTTAACCAATCTTCAATATTTATATCAATTTTCTATCTAACGGTGTAATTATTCTTAAATAAATCAACTAGTTTTTGAGAAATCGATGTAAACGTTCCAACATTATAAACGCTCATGTCTCAGTCAAATGTTAACCAATCTTCAATATTGATATAGTTTTAGATTCGTTGTTCAATTTTCTATGTAACGGTGTAATTATTCTTAAATAAATCAACAAGTTTTTGAGAAATCGATGTAAATGTTCCAACATTATAAACGCTCATGTCTCAGTCAAATGTTAACCAATCTTCAATATTTATATAGTTTTAGATTTGCCGTTCAATTTTCTATCTAACAGTGTAATTATTCTTAAATAAATCGACTAGTTTTTGAGAAATCGATGTAAACGTTCCAACATTATAAACGCTCATATCTCAGTCAAATGTTAACCAATCTTCAATATTGATATAGTTTTAGATTTGCCGTTCAATTTTCTATCTAACGGTGTAATTATTCTTAAATAAATCTACTAGTTTTTGAGAAATCGATGTAAACGTTCCAACATTATAAACGATCATATCTCAGTCAAAATTTAACCAATCTTCAATATAGATATAGTTTAAGATTCGCCGTTCAATTTTCTATCTAACTGTGTAATTTTTTTAAATAAATCAACTAGTTTTTGAGAAATCGATGTAAATGTTCCAACATTATAAACGCTCATGTCTCAGTCAAATGTTAACCAATCTTCAATATTTATATAGTTTTAGATTTGCCGTTCAATTTTCTATCTAACAGTGTAATTATTCTTAAATAAATCGACTAGTTTTTGAGAAATCGATGTAAACGTTCCAACATTATAAACGCTCATATCTCAGTCAAATGTTAACCAATCTTCAATATTGATATAGTTTTAGATTTGCCGTTCAATTTTCTATCTAACGGTGTAATTATTCTTAAATAAATCTACTAGTTTTTGAGAAATCGATGTAAACGTTCCAACATTATAAACGATCATATCTCAGTCAAAATTTAACCAATCTTCAATATAGATATAGTTTTAGATTCGCCGTTCAATTTTCTATCTAACTGTGTAATTTTTTTAAATAAATCAACTAGTTTTTGAGAAATCGATGTAAACGTTCCAACATTATAAACGCTCATGTCTCAGTCAAATGTTAACCAATCTTCAATATTTATATCAATTTTCTATCTAACGGTGTAATAATTCTTAAATAAATCAACTAGTTTTTCAGAAATCGATGTAAACGTTCCAACATTATAAACGCTCATATCTCAGTCAAATGTTAACCAATCTTCAATATTGATATAGTTTTAGATTTGCCGTTCAATTTTCTATCTAACTGTGTAATTTTTTTAAATAAATCAACTAGTTTTTGAGAAATCGATGTAAACGTTCCAACATTATAAACGCTCATATCTCAGTCAAATATTAACCAATCTTCAATATTGATATAGTTTTAGATTTGCCGTTCAATTTTCTATCTAACGGTGTAATTATTCTTAAATAAATCGACTAGTTTTTGAGAAATCGATGTAAACGTTCCAACATTATAAACGCTCATATCTCAGTCAAAATTTAACCAATCTTCAATATAGATATAGTTTTAAATTCGCCGTTCAATTTTCTATCTAACTGTGTAATTTTTTTAAATAAATCAACTAGTTTTTGAGAAATCGATGTAAACGTTCCAACATTATAAACGCTCATATCTCAGTCAAATATTAACCAATCTTCAATATTTATATAGTTTTAGATTTGCCGTTCAATTTTCTATCTAACGGTGTAATTATTCTTAAATAAATCGACTAGTTTTTGAGAAATCGATGTAAACGTTCCAACATTATAAACGCTCATGTCTCAGTCAAATGTTAACCAATCTTCAATATTTATATCAATTTTCTATCTAACGGTGTAATAATTCTTAAATAAATCAACTAGTTTTTGAGAAATCGATGTAAACGTTCCAACATTATAAACGCTCATGTCTCAGTCAAATGTTAACCAATCTTCAATATTGATATAGTTTTAGATTCGTTGTTCAATTTTCTATGTAACGGTGTAATTATTCTTAAATAAATCAACAAGTTTTTGAGAAATCGATGTAAATGTTCCAACATTATAAACGCTCATGTCTCAGTCAAATGTTAACCAATCTTCAATATTTATATAGTTTTAGATTTGCCGTTCAATTTTCTATCTAACAGTGTAATTATTCTTAAATAAATCGACTAGTTTTTGAGAAATCGATGTAAACGTTCCAACATTATAAACGCTCATATCTCAGTCAAATATTAACCAATCTTCAATATTTATATAGTTTTAGATTTGCCGTTCAATTTTCTATCTAACGGTGTAATTATTCTTAAATAAATCGACTAGTTTTTGAGAAATCGATGTAAACGTTCCAACATTATAAACGCTCATGTCTTAGTCAAATGTTAACCAATCTTCAATATTTATATCAATTTTCTATCTAACGGTGTAATAATTCTTAAATAAATCAACTAGTTTTTGAGAAATCGATGTAAACGTTCCAACATTATAAACGCTCATATCTCAGTCAAATATTAACCAATCTTCAATATTTATATAGTTTTAGATTTGCCGTTCAATTTTCTATCTAACGGTGTAATTATTCTTAAATAAATCGACTAGTTTTTGAGAAATCGATGTAAACGTTCCAACATTATAAACGCTCATATCTCAGTCAAAATTTAACCAATCTTCAATATAGATATAGTTTTAGATTCGCCGTTCAATTTTCTATCTAACTGTGTAATTTTTTTAAATAAATCAACTAGTTTTTGAGAAATCGATGTAAACGTTCCAACATTATAAACGCTCATATCTCAGTCAAATATTAACCAATCTTCAATATTTATATAGTTTTAGATTTGCCGTTCAATTTTCTATCTAACGGTGTAATTATTCTTAAATAAATCGACTAGTTTTTGAGAAATCGATGTAAACGTTCCAACATTATAAACGCTCATGTCTCAGTCAAATGTTAACCAATCTTCAATATTTATATCAATTTTCTATCTAACGGTGTAATTATTCTTAAATAAATCAACTAGTTTTTGAGAAATCGATGTAAACGTTCCAACATTATAAACGCTCATGTCTCAGTCAAATGTTAACCAATCTTCAATATTGATATAGTTTTAGATTCGTTGTTCAATTTTCTATGTAACGGTGTAATTATTCTTAAATAAATCAACAAGTTTTTGAGAAATCGATGTAAATGTTCCAACATTATAAACGCTCATGTCTCAGTCAAATGTTAACCAATCTTCAATATTTATATAGTTTTAGATTTGCCGTTCAATTTTCTATCTAACAGTGTAATTATTCTTAAATAAATCGACTAGTTTTTGAGAAATCGATGTAAACGTTCCAACATTATAAACGCTCATATCTCAGTCAAATATTAACCAATCTTCAATATTTATATAGTTTTAGATTTGCCGTTCAATTTTCTATCTAACGGTGTAATTATTCTTAAATAAATCGACTAGTTTTTGAGAAATCGATGTAAACGTTCCAACATTATAAACGCTCATGTCTTAGTCAAATGTTAACCAATCTTCAATATTTATATCAATTTTCTATCTAACGGTGTAATAATTCTTAAATAAATCAACTAGTTTTTGAGAAATCGATGTAAACGTTCCAACATTATAAACGCTCATATCTCAGTCAAATATTAACCAATCTTCAATATTTATATAGTTTTAGATTTGCCGTTCAATTTTCTATCTAACGGTGTAATTATTCTTAAATAAATCGACTAGTTTTTGAGAAATCGATGTAAACGTTGCAACATTATAAACGCTCATGTCTCAGTCAAATGTTAACCAATCTTCAATATTTATATCAATTTTCTATCTAACGGTGTAATAATTCTTAAATAAATCAACTAGTTTTTGAGAAATCGATGTAAACGTTCCAACATTATAAACGCTCATGTCTCAGTCAAATGTTAACCAATCTTCAATATTTATATCAATTTTCTATCTAACGGTGTAATAATTCTTAAATAAATCAACTAGTTTTTGAGAAATCGATGTAAACGTTCCAACATTATAAACGCTCATGTCTCAGTCAAATGTTAACCAATCTTCAATATTGATATAGTTTTAGATTCGTTGTTCAATTTTCTATGTAACGGTGTAATTATTCTTAAATAAATCAACAAGTTTTTGAGAAATCGATGTAAATGTTCCAACATTATAAACGCTCATGTCTCAGTCAAATGTTAACCAATCTTCAATATTTATATAGTTTTAGATTTGCCGTTCAATTTTCTATCTAACAGTGTAATTATTCTTAAATAAATCGACTAGTTTTTGAGAAATCGATGTAAACGTTCCAACATTATAAACGCTCATATCTCAGTCAAATGTTAACCAATCTTCAATATAGATATAGTTTTAGATTCGCCGTTCAATTTTCTATCTAACTGTGTAATTTTTTTAAATAAATCAACTAGTTTTTGAGAAATCGATGTAAACGTTCCAACATTATAAACGCTCATATCTCAGTCAAAATTTAACCAATCTTCAATATAGATATAGTTTTAGATTCGCCGTTCAATTTTCTATCTAACTGTGTAATTTTTTTAAATAAATCAACTAGTTTTTGAGAAATCGATGTAAACGTTCCAACATTATAAACGCTCATATCTCAGTCAAATATTAACCAATCTTCAATATTGATATAGTTTTAGATTTGCCGTTCAATTTTCTATCTAACGGTGTAATTATTCTTAAATAAATCGACTAGTTTTTGAGAAATCGATGTAAACGTTCCAACATTATAAACGCTCATATCTCAGTCAAAATTTAACCAATCTTCAATATAGATATAGTTTTAGATTCGCCGTTCAATTTTCTATCTAACTGTGTAATTTTTTTAAATAAATCAACTAGTTTTTGAGAAATCGATGTAAACGTTCCAACATTATAAACGATCATATCTCAGTCAAAATTTAACCAATCTTCAATATAGATATAGTTTTAGATTTGCCGTTCAATTTTCTATCTAACTGTGTAATTTTTTTAAATAAATCAACTAGTTTTTGAGAAATCGATGTAAACGTTCCAACATTATAAACGCTCATATCTCAGTCAAATATTAACCAATCTTCAATATAGATATAGTTTTAGATTCGCCGTTCAATTTTCTATCTAACTGTGTAATTTTTTTAAATAAATCAACTAGTTTTTGAGAAATCGATGTAAACGTTCCAACATTATAAACGCTCATATCTCAGTCAAATGTTAACCAATCTTCAATATTGATATAGTTTTAGATTTGCCGTTCAATTTTCTATCTAACGGTGTAATTATTCTTAAATAAATTTACTAGTTTTTGAGAAATCGATGTAAACGTTCCAACATTATAAACGATCATATCTCAGTCAAAATTTAACCAATCTTCAATATAGATATAGTTTTAGATTTGCCGTTCAATTTTCTATCTAACTGTGTAATTATTCTTAAATAAATTTACTAGTTTTTGAGAAATCGATGTAAACGTTCCAACATTATAAACGATCATATCTCAGTCAAAATTTAACCAATCTTCAATATAGATATAGTTTTAGATTTGCCGTTCAATTTTCTATCTAACTGTGTAATTTTTTTAAATAAATCAACTAGTTTTTGAGAAATCGATGTAAACGTTCCAACATTATAAACGCTCATATCTCAGTCAAATATTAACCAATCTTCAATATTGATATAGTTTTCGATTTGCCGTTCAATTTTCTATCTAACGGTGTAATTATTCTTAAATAAATCGACTAGTTTTTGAGAAATCGATGTAAACGTTCCAACATTATAAACGCTCATATCTCAGTCAAAATTTAACCAATCTTCAATATTTATATAGTTTTAGATTTGCCGTTCAATTTTCTATCTAACAGTGTAATTATTCTTAAATAAATCGACTAGTTTTTGAGAAATCGATGTAAACGTTCCAACATTATAAACGCTCATATCTCAGTCAAATGTTAACCAATCTTCAATATTGATATAGTTTTAGATTTGCCGTTCAATTTTCTATCTAACGGTGTAATTATTCTTAAATAAATCGACTAGTTTTTGAGAAATCGATGTAAACGTTCCAACATTATAAACGCTCATATCTCAGTCAAAATTTAACCAATCTTCAATATAGATATAGTTTTAGATTCGCCGTTCAATTTTCTATCTAACTGTGTAATTTTTTTAAATAAATCAACTAGTTTTTGAGAAATCGATGTAAACGTTCCAACATTATAAACGCTCATATCTCAGTCAAATATTAACCAATCTTCAATATTGATATAGTTTTAGATTTGCCGTTCAATTTTCTATCTAACGGTGTAATTATTCTTAAATAAATCGACTAGTTTTTGAGAAATCGATGTAAACGTTCCAACATTATAAACGCTCATATCTCAGTCAAATGTTAACCAATCTTCAATATTTATATCAATTTTCTATCTAACGGTGTAATAATTCTTAAATAAATCAACTAGTTTTTGAGAAATCGATGTAAACGTTCCAACATTATAAACGCTCATGTCTCAGTCAAATGTTAACCAATCTTCAATATTTATATCAATTTTCTATCAAATGGTGTAATATTTTTTAAATAAATCAACTAGTTTTTCAGAAATCGATGTAAACGTTCCAACATTTTAAACGCTCATATCTCAGTCAAATGTTAACCAATCTTCAATATTGATATAGTTTTAGATTTGCCGTTCAATTTTCTATCTAACGGTGTAATTATTCTTAAATAAATCGACTAGTTTTTGAGTAATCAATGTAAATGTTCCAACATTATAAACGCTCATGTCTCAGTCAAATGTTAACCAATCTTCAATATTGATATAGTTTTAGATTCGTTGTTCAATTTTCTATGTAACGGTGTAATTATTCTTAAATAAATCAACAAGTTTTTGAGAAATCGATGTAAATGTTCCAACATTATAAACGCTCATGTCTCAGTCAAATGTTAACCAATCTTCAATATTTATATAGTTTTAGATTTGCCGTTCAATTTTCTATCTAACAGTGTAATTATTCTTAAATAAATCGACTAGTTTTTGAGAAATCGATGTAAACGTTCCAACATTATAAACGCTCATATCTCAGTCAAATGTTAACCAATCTTCAATATTGATATAGTTTTAGATTTGCCGTTCAATTTTCTATCTAACGGTGTAATTATTCTTAAATAAATTTACTAGTTTTTGAGAAATCGATGTAAACGTTCCAACATTATAAACGATCATATCTCAGTCAAAATTTAACCAATCTTCAATATAGATATAGTTTTAGATTTGCCGTTCAATTTTCTATCTAACTGTGTAATTTTTTTAAATAAATCAACTAGTTTTTGAGAAATCGATGTAAACGTTCCAACATTATAAACGCTCATATCTCAGTCAAATATTAACCAATCTTCAATATTGATATAGTTTTCGATTTGCCGTTCAATTTTCTATCTAACGGTGTAATTATTCTTAAATAAATCGACTAGTTTTTGAGAAATCGATGTAAACGTTCCAACATTATAAACGCTCATATCTCAGTCAAAATTTAACCAATCTTCAATATAGATATAGTTTTAGATTCGCCGTTCAATTTTCTATCTAACTGTGTAATTTTTTTAAATAAATCAACTAGTTTTTGAGAAATCGATGTAAATGTTCCAACATTATAAACGCTCATGTCTCAGTCAAATGTTAACCAATCTTCAATATTTATATAGTTTTAGATTTGCCGTTCAATTTTCTATCTAACGGTGTAATTATTCTTAAATAAATCGACTAGTTTTTGAGAAATCGATGTAAACGTTCCAACATTATAAACGCTCATATCTCAGTCAAATGTTAACCAATCTTCAATATTGATATAGTTTTAGATTTGCCGTTCAATTTTCTATCTAACGGTGTAATTATTCTTAAATAAATCTACTAGTTTTTGAGAAATCGATGTAAACGTTCCAACATTATAAACGCTCATATCTCAGTCAAAATTTAACCAATCTTCAATATAGATATAGTTTTAGATTCGCCGTTCAATTTTCTATCTAACTGTGTAATTTTTTTAAATAAATCAACTAGTTTTTGAGAAATCGATGTAAACGTTCCAACATTATAAACGCTCATATCTCAGTCAAATATTAACCAATCTTCAATATTTGTATAGTTTTAGATTTGCCGTTCAATTTTCTATCTAACGGTGTAATTATTCTTAAATAAATCGACTAGTTTTTGAGAAATCGATGTAAACGTTCCAACATTATAAACGCTCATGTCTCAGTCAAATGTTAACCAATCTTCAATATTTATATCAATTTTCTATCTAACGGTGTAATAATTCTTAAATAAATCAACTAGTTTTTGAGAAATCGATGTAAACGTTCCAACATTATAAACGCTCATGTCTCAGTCAAATGTTAACCAATCTTCAATATTTATATCAATTTTCTATCTAACGGTGTAATAATTCTTAAATAAATCAACTAGTTTTTCAGAAATCGATGTAAACGTTCCAACATTATAAACGCTCATATCTCAGTCAAATGTTAACCAATCTTCAATATTGATATAGTTTTAGATTTGCCGTTCAATTTTCTATCTAACGGTGTAATTATTCTTAAATAAATCGACTAGTTTTTGAGTAATCAATGTAAATGTTCCAACATTATAAACGCTCATGTCTCAGTCAAATGTTAACCAATCTTCAATATTTATATCAATTTTCTATCTAACGGTGTAATAATTCTTAAATAAATCAACTAGTTTTTGAGAAATCGATGTAAACGTTCCAACATTATAAACGCTCATGTCTCAGTCAAATGTTAACCAATCTTCAATATTTATATCAATTTTCTATCTAACGGTGTAATAATTCTTAAATAAATCAACTAGTTTTTCAGAAATCGATGTAAACGTTCCAACATTATAAACGCTCATGTCTCAGTCAAATGTTAACCAATCTTCAATATTTATACAGTTTTAGATTTGCCGTTCAATTTTCTATCTAACGGTGTAATTATTCTTAAATAAATCGACTAGTTTTTGAGTAATCAATGTAAACGTTCCAACATTATAAACGCTCATGTCTCAGTCAAATGTTAACCAATCTTCAATATTGATATAGTTTTAGATTCGTTGTTCAATTTTCTATGTAACGGTGTAATTATTCTTAAATAAATCAACAAGTTTTTGAGAAATCGATGTAAACGTTCCAACATTATAAACGCTCATATCTCAGTCAAATGTTAACCAATCTTCAATATTGATATAGTTTTAGATTTGCCGTTCAATTTTCTATCTAACGGTGTAATTATTCTTAAATAAATTTACTAGTTTTTGAGAAATCGATGTAAACGTTCCAACATTATAAACGATCATATCTCAGTCAAAATTTAACCAATCTTCAATATAGATATAGTTTTAGATTTGCCGTTCAATTTTCTATCTAACTGTGTAATTATTCTTAAATAAATTTACTAGTTTTTGAGAAATCGATGTAAACGTTCCAACATTATAAACGATCATATCTCAGTCAAAATTTAACCAATCTTCAATATAGATATAGTTTTAGATTTGCCGTTCAATTTTCTATCTAACTGTGTAATTTTTTTAAATAAATCAACTAGTTTTTGAGAAATCGATGTAAACGTTCCAACATTATAAACGCTCATATCTCAGTCAAATATTAACCAATCTTCAATATAGATATAGTTTTAGATTCGCCGTTCAATTTTCTATCTAACGGTGTAATTATTCTTAAATAAATCGACTAGTTTTTGAGAAATCGATGTAAACGTTCCAACATTATAAACGATCATATCTCAGTCAAATGTTAACCAATCTTCAATATTGATATAGTTTTAGATTTGCCGTTCAATTTTCTATCTAACTGTGTAATTTTTTTTAATAAATCAACTAGTTTTTGAGAAATCGATGTAAACGTTCCAACATTATAAACGCTCATGTCTCAGTCAAATGTTAACCAATCTTCAATATTTATATCAATTTTCTATCTAACGGTGTAATAATTCTTAAATAAATCAACTAGTTTTTGAGAAATCGATGTAAACGTTCCAACATTATAAACGCTCATGTCTCAGTCAAATGTTAACCAATCTTCAATATTTATATCAATTTTCTATCTAACGGTGTAATAATTCTTAAATAAATCAACTAGTTTTTCAGAAATCGATGTAAACGTTCCAACATTATAAACGCTCATATCTCAGTCAAATGTTAACCAATCTTCAATATTGATATAGTTTTAGATTTGCCGTTCAATTTTCTATCTAACGGTGTAATTATTCTTAAATAAATCGACTAGTTTTTGAGTAATCAATGTACATGTTCCAACATTATAAACGCTCATGTCTCAGTCAAATGTTAACCAATCTTCAATATTGATATAGTTTTAGATTCGTTGTTCAATTTTCTATGTAACGGTGTAATTATTCTTAAATAAATCAACAAGTTTTTGAGAAATCGATGTAAATGTTCCAACATTATAAACGCTCATGTCTCAGTCAAATGTTAACCAATCTTCAATATTTATATAGTTTTAGATTTGCCGTTCAATTTTCTATCTAACAGTGTAATTATTCTTAAATAAATCGACTAGTTTTTGAGAAATCGATGTAAACGTTCCAACATTATAAACGCTCATATCTCAGTCAAATGTTAACCAATCTTCAATATTGATATAGTTTTAGATTTGCCGTTCAATTTTCTATCTAACGGTGTAATTATTCTTAAATAAATCGACTAGTTTTTGAGAAATCGATGTAAACGTTCCAACATTATAAACGCTCATATCTCAGTCAAATGTTAACCAATCTTCAATATTGATATAGTTTTAGATTTGCCGTTCAATTTTCTATCTAACTGTGTAATTTTTTTAAATAAATCAACTAGTTTTTGAGAAATCGATGTAAACGTTCCAACATTATAAACGCTCATATCTCAGTCAAATGTTAACCAATCTTCAATATTGATATAGTTTTAGATTTGCCGTTCAATTTTCTATCTAACGGTGTAATTATTCTTAAATAAATCGACTAGTTTTTGAGAAATCGATGTAAACGTTCCAACATTATAAACGCTCATATCTCAGTCAAATGTTAACCAATCTTCAATATTGATATAGTTTTAGATTTGCCGTTCAATTTTCTATCTAACTGTGTAATTTTTTTAAATAAATCAACTAGTTTTTGAGAAATCGATGTAAACGTTCCAACATTATAAACGCTCATATCTCAGTCAAATATTAACCAATCTTCAATATTGATATAGTTTTAGATTTGCCGTTCAATTTTCTATCTAACGGTGTAATTATTCTTAAATAAATCGACTAGTTTTTGAGAAATCGATGTAAACGTTCCAACATTATAAACGCTCATATCTCAGTCAAAATTTAACCAATCTTCAATATAGATATAGTTTTAGATTTGCCGTTCAATTTTCTATCTAACTGTGTAATTTTTTTAAATAAATCAACTAGTTTTTGAGAAATCGATGTAAACGTTCCAACATTATAAACGCTCATATCTCAGTCAAATATTAACCAATCTTCAATATTTATATAGTTTTAGATTTGCCGTTCAATTTTCTATCTAACGGTGTAATTATTCTTAAATAAATCGACTAGTTTTTGAGAAATCGATGTAAACGTTCCAACATTATAAACGCTCATGTCTCAGTCAAATGTTAACCAATCTTCAATATTTATATCAATTTTCTATCTAACGGTGTAATAATTCTTAAATAAATCAACTAGTTTTTGAGAAATCGATGTAAACGTTCCAACATTATAAACGCTCATGTCTCAGTCAAATGTTAACCAATCTTCAATATTGATATAGTTTTAGATTCGTTGTTCAATTTTCTATGTAACGGTGTAATTATTCTTAAATAAATCAACAAGTTTTTGAGAAATCGATGTAAATGTTCCAACATTATAAACGCTCATGTCTCAGTCAAATGTTAACCAATCTTCAATATTTATATAGTTTTAGATTTGCCGTTCAATTTTCTATCTAACAGTGTAATTTTTTTAAATAAATCAACTAGTTTTTGAGAAATCGATGTAAACGTTCCAACATTATAAACGCTCATATCTCAGTCAAATGTTAACCAATCTTCAATATTGATATAGTTTTAGATTTGCCGTTCAATTTTCTATCTAACGGTGTAATTATTCTTAAATAAATCTACTAGTTTTTGAGAAATCGATGTAAACGTTCCAACATTATAAACGATCATATCTCAGTCAAAATTTAACCAATCTTCAATATAGATATAGTTTAAGATTCGCCGTTCAATTTTCTATCTAACTGTGTAATTTTTTTAAATAAATCTACTAGTTTTTGAGAAATCGATGTAAACGTTCCAACATTATAAACGATCATATCTCAGTCAAAATTTAACCAATCTTCAATATAGATATAGTTTTAGATTCGCCGTTCAATTTTCTATCTAACTGTGTAATTTTTTTAAATAAATCAACTAGTTTTTGAGAAATCGATGTAAACGTTCCAACATTATAAACGCTCATATCTCAGTCAAATGTTAACCAATCTTCAATATTGATATAGTTTTAGATTTGCCGTTCAATTTTCTATCTAACGGTGTAATTATTCTTAAATAAATCTACTAGTTTTTGAGAAATCGATGTAAACGTTCCAACATTATAAACGATCATATCTCAGTCAAAATTTAACCAATCTTCAATATAGATATAGTTTAAGATTCGCCGTTCAATTTTCTATCTAACTGTGTAATTTTTTTAAATAAATCAACTAGTTTTTGAGAAATCGATGTAAATGTTCCAACATTATAAACGCTCATGTCTCAGTCAAATGTTAACCAATCTTCAATATTTATATAGTTTTAGATTTGCCGTTCAATTTTCTATCTAACAGTGTAATTATTCTTAAATAAATCGACTAGTTTTTGAGAAATCGATGTAAACGTTCCAACATTATAAACGCTCATATCTCAGTCAAATGTTAACCAATCTTCAATATTGATATAGTTTTAGATTTGCCGTTCAATTTTCTATCTAACGGTGTAATTATTCTTAAATAAATCTACTAGTTTTTGAGAAATCGATGTAAACGTTCCAACATTATAAACGATCATATCTCAGTCAAAATTTAACCAATCTTCAATATAGATATAGTTTTAGATTCGCCGTTCAATTTTCTATCTAACTGTGTAATTTTTTTAAATAAATCAACTAGTTTTTGAGAAATCGATGTAAACGTTCCAACATTATAAACGCTCATGTCTCAGTCAAATGTTAACCAATCTTCAATATTTATATCAATTTTCTATCTAACGGTGTAATAATTCTTAAATAAATCAACTAGTTTTTCAGAAATCGATGTAAACGTTCCAACATTATAAACGCTCATATCTCAGTCAAATGTTAACCAATCTTCAATATTGATATAGTTTTAGATTTGCCGTTCAATTTTCTATCTAACTGTGTAATTTTTTTAAATAAATCAACTAGTTTTTGAGAAATCGATGTAAACGTTCCAACATTATAAACGCTCATATCTCAGTCAAATATTAACCAATCTTCAATATTGATATAGTTTTAGATTTGCCGTTCAATTTTCTATCTAACGGTGTAATTATTCTTAAATAAATCGACTAGTTTTTGAGAAATCGATGTAAACGTTCCAACATTATAAACGCTCATATCTCAGTCAAAATTTAACCAATCTTCAATATAGATATAGTTTTAAATTCGCCGTTCAATTTTCTATCTAACTGTGTAATTTTTTTAAATAAATCAACTAGTTTTTGAGAAATCGATGTAAACGTTCCAACATTATAAACGCTCATATCTCAGTCAAATATTAACCAATCTTCAATATTTATATAGTTTTAGATTTGCCGTTCAATTTTCTATCTAACGGTGTAATTATTCTTAAATAAATCGACTAGTTTTTGAGAAATCGATGTAAACGTTCCAACATTATAAACGCTCATGTCTCAGTCAAATGTTAACCAATCTTCAATATTTATATCAATTTTCTATCTAACGGTGTAATAATTCTTAAATAAATCAACTAGTTTTTGAGAAATCGATGTAAACGTTCCAACATTATAAACGCTCATGTCTCAGTCAAATGTTAACCAATCTTCAATATTGATATAGTTTTAGATTCGTTGTTCAATTTTCTATGTAACGGTGTAATTATTCTTAAATAAATCAACAAGTTTTTGAGAAATCGATGTAAATGTTCCAACATTATAAACGCTCATGTCTCAGTCAAATGTTAACCAATCTTCAATATTTATATAGTTTTAGATTTGCCGTTCAATTTTCTATCTAACGGTGTAATTATTCTTAAATAAATCGACTAGTTTTTGAGAAATCGATGTAAACGTTCCAACATTATAAACGCTCATATCTCAGTCAAATATTAACCAATCTTCAATATTTATATAGTTTTAGATTTGCCGTTCAATTTTCTATCTAACGGTGTAATTATTCTTAAATAAATCGACTAGTTTTTGAGAAATCGATGTAAACGTTCCAACATTATAAACGCTCATGTCTTAGTCAAATGTTAACCAATCTTCAATATTTATATCAATTTTCTATCTAACGGTGTAATAATTCTTAAATAAATCAACTAGTTTTTGAGAAATCGATGTAAACGTTCCAACATTATAAACGCTCATATCTCAGTCAAATATTAACCAATCTTCAATATTTATATAGTTTTAGATTTGCCGTTCAATTTTCTATCTAACGGTGTAATTATTCTTAAATAAATCGACTAGTTTTTGAGAAATCGATGTAAACGTTCCAACATTATAAACGCTCATATCTCAGTCAAAATTTAACCAATCTTCAATATAGATATAGTTTTAGATTCGCCGTTCAATTTTCTATCTAACTGTGTAATTTTTTTAAATAAATCAACTAGTTTTTGAGAAATCGATGTAAACGTTCCAACATTATAAACGCTCATATCTCAGTCAAATATTAACCAATCTTCAATATTTATATAGTTTTAGATTTGCCGTTCAATTTTCTATCTAACGGTGTAATTATTCTTAAATAAATCGACTAGTTTTTGAGAAATCGATGTAAACGTTCCAACATTATAAACGCTCATGTCTCAGTCAAATGTTAACCAATCTTCAATATTTATATCAATTTTCTATCTAACGGTGTAATAATTCTTAAATAAATCAACTAGTTTTTGAGAAATCGATGTAAACGTTCCAACATTATAAACGCTCATGTCTCAGTCAAATGTTAACCAATCTTCAATATTGATATAGTTTTAGATTCGTTGTTCAATTTTCTATGTAACGGTGTAATTATTCTTAAATAAATCAACAAGTTTTTGAGAAATCGATGTAAATGTTCCAACATTATAAACGCTCATGTCTCAGTCAAATGTTAACCAATCTTCAATATTTATATAGTTTTAGATTTGCCGTTCAATTTTCTATCTAACAGTGTAATTATTCTTAAATAAATCGACTAGTTTTTGAGAAATCGATGTAAACGTTCCAACATTATAAACGCTCATATCTCAGTCAAATGTTAACCAATCTTCAATATTTATATAGTTTTAGATTTGCCGTTCAATTTTCTATCTAACGGTGTAATTATTCTTAAATAAATCGACTAGTTTTTGAGAAATCGATGTAAACGTTCCAACATTATAAACGCTCATGTCTTAGTCAAATGTTAACCAATCTTCAATATTTATATCAATTTTCTATCTAACGGTGTAATAATTCTTAAATAAATCAACTAGTTTTTGAGAAATCGATGTAAACGTTCCAACATTATAAACGCTCATATCTCAGTCAAATATTAACCAATCTTCAATATTTATATAGTTTTAGATTTGCCGTTCAATTTTCTATCTAACGGTGTAATTATTCTTAAATAAATCGACTAGTTTTTGAGAAATCGATGTAAACGTTGCAACATTATAAACGCTCATGTCTCAGTCAAATGTTAACCAATCTTCAATATTTATATCAATTTTCTATCTAACGGTGTAATAATTCTTAAATAAATCAACTAGTTTTTGAGAAATCGATGTAAACGTTCCAACATTATAAACGCTCATGTCTCAGTCAAATGTTAACCAATCTTCAATATTTATATCAATTTTCTATCTAACGGTGTAATAATTCTTAAATAAATCAACTAGTTTTTGAGAAATCGATGTAAACGTTCCAACATTATAAACGCTCATGTCTCAGTCAAATGTTAACCAATCTTCAATATTGATATAGTTTTAGATTCGTTGTTCAATTTTCTATGTAACGGTGTAATTATTCTTAAATAAATCAACAAGTTTTTGAGAAATCGATGTAAATGTTCCAACATTATAAACGCTCATGTCTCAGTCAAATGTTAACCAATCTTCAATATTTATATAGTTTTAGATTTGCCGTTCAATTTTCTATCTAACAGTGTAATTATTCTTAAATAAATCGACTAGTTTTTGAGAAATCGATGTAAACGTTCCAACATTATAAACGCTCATATCTCAGTCAAATGTTAACCAATCTTCAATATAGATATAGTTTTAGATTCGCCGTTCAATTTTCTATCTAACTGTGTAATTTTTTTAAATAAATCAACTAGTTTTTGAGAAATCGATGTAAACGTTCCAACATTATAAACGCTCATATATCAGTCAAATATTAACCAATCTTCAATATTTATATAGTTTAAGATTTGCCGTTCAATTTTCTATCTAACGGTGTAATTATTCTTAAATAAATCGACTAGTTTTTGAGAAATCGATGTAAACGTTCCAACATTATAAACGCTCATATCTCAGTCAAATATTAACCAATCTTCAATATTGATATAGTTTTAGATTTGCCGTTCAATTTTCTATCTAACAGTGTAATTATTCTTAAATAAATCGACTAGTTTTTGAGAAATCGATGTAAACGTTCCAACATTATAAACGCTCATGTCTCAGTCAAATGTTAACCAATCTTCAATATTTATATCAATTTTCTATCTAACTGTGTAATTTTTTTAAATAAATCAACTAGTTTTTGAGAAATCGATGTAAACGTTCCAACATTATAAACGCTCATATCTCAGTCAAATATTAACCAATCTTCAATATTGATATAGTTTTAGATTTGCCGTTCAATTTTCTATCTAACGGTGTAATTATTCTTAAATAAATCGACTAGTTTTTGAGAAATCGATGTAAACGTTCCAACATTATAAACGCTCATATCTCAGTCAAAATTTAACCAATCTTCAATATAGATATAGTTTTAGATTCGCCGTTCAATTTTCTATCTAACTGTGTAATTTTTTTAAATAAATCAACTAGTTTTTGAGAAATCGATGTAAACGTTCCAACATTATAAACGCTCATATCTCAGTCAAATATTAACCAATCTTCAATATTTATATAGTTTAAGATTTGCCGTTCAATTTTTTATCTAACGGTGTAATTATTCTTAAATAAATCGACTAGTTTTTGAGAAATCGATGTAAACGTTCCAACATTATAAACGCTCATATCTCAGTCAAATATTAACCAATCTTCAATATTTATATAGTTTTAGATTTGCCGTTCAATTTTCTATCTAACGATGTAATTATTCTTAAATAAATCGACTAGTTTTTGAGAAATCGATGTAAACGTTCCAACATTATAAACGCTCATGTCTCAGTCAAATGTTAACCAATCTTCAATATTTATATCAATTTTCTATCTAACGGTGTAATAATTCTTAAATAAATCAACTAGTTTTTGAGAAATCGATGTAAACGTTCCAACATTATAAACGCTCATGTCTCAGTCAAATGTTAACCAATCTTCAATATTTATATCAATTTTCTATCTAACGGTGTAATAATTCTTAAATAAATCAACTAGTTTTTCAGAAATCGATGTAAACGTTCCAACATTATAAACGCTCATATCTCAGTCAAATGTTAACCAATCTTCAATATTGATATAGTTTTAGATTTGCCGTTCAATTTTCTATCTAACTGTGTAATTTTTTTAAATAAATCAACTAGTTTTTGAGAAATCGATGTAAACGTTCCAACATTATAAACGCTCATATCTCAGTCAAATATTAACCAATCTTCAATATTGATATAGTTTTAGATTTGCCGTTCAATTTTCTATCTAACGGTGTAATTATTCTTAAATAAATCGACTAGTTTTTGAGAAATCGATGTAAACGTTCCAACATTATAAACGCTCATATCTCAGTCAAAATTTAACCAATATTCAATATAGATATAGTTTTAGATTCGCCGTTCAATTTTCTATCTAACTGTGTAATTTTTTTAAATAAATCAACTAGTTTTTGAGAAATCGATGTAAACGTTCCAACATTATAAACGCTCATATCTCAGTCAAATATTAACCAATCTTCAATATTTATATAGTTTTAGATTTGCCGTTCAATTTTCTATCTAACGGTGTAATTATTCTTAAATAAATCGACTAGTTTTTGAGAAATCGATGTAAACGTTCCAACATTATAAACGCTCATGTCTCAGTCAAATGTTAACCAATCTTCAATATTTATATCAATTTTCTATCTAACGGTGTAATAATTCTTAAATAAATCAACTAGTTTTTGAGAAATCGATGTAAACGTTCCAACATTATAAACGCTCATGTCTCAGTCAAATGTTAACCAATCTTCAATATTGATATAGTTTTAGATTCGTTGTTCAATTTTCTATGTAACGGTGTAATTATTCTTAAATAAATCAACAAGTTTTTGAGAAATCGATGTAAATGTTCCAACATTATAAACGCTCATGTCTCAGTCAAATGTTAACCAATCTTCAATATTTATATAGTTTTAGATTTGCCGTTCAATTTTCTATCTAACAGTGTAATTATTCTTAAATAAATCGACTAGTTTTTGAGAAATCGATGTAAACGTTCCAACATTATAAACGCTCATATCTCAGTCAAAATTTAACCAATCTTCAATATAGATATAGTTTTAGATTCGCCGTTCAATTTTCTATCTAACTGTGTAATTTTTTTAAATAAATCAACTAGTTTTTGAGAAATCGATGTAAATGTTCCAACATTATAAACGCTCATGTCTCAGTCAAATGTTAACCAATCTTCAATATTTATATAGTTTTAGATTTGCCGTTCAATTTTCTATCTAACAGTGTAATTATTCTTAAATAAATCGACTAGTTTTTGAGAAATCGATGTAAACGTTCCAACATTATAAACGCTCATATCTCAGTCAAATGTTAACCAATCTTCAATATTGATATAGTTTTAGATTTGCCGTTCAATTTTCTATCTAACGGTGTAATTATTCTTAAATAAATTTACTAGTTTTTGAGAAATCGATGTAAACGTTCCAACATTATAAACGATCATATCTCAGTCAAAATTTAACCAATCTTCAATATAGATATAGTTTTAGATTCGCCGTTCAATTTTCTATCTAACTGTGTAATTTTTTTAAATAAATCAACTAGTTTTTGAGAAATCGATGTAAACGTTCCAACATTATAAACGCTCATATCTCAGTCAAATATTAA
Organism: Pieris brassicae; assembly: GCF_905147105.1. NCBI lineage: Eukaryota > Metazoa > Arthropoda > Insecta > Lepidoptera > Pieridae > Pieris > Pieris brassicae. The sequence goes on along the minus strand of NW_025575867.1, from coordinate 273,918 downwards.
CCAATCTTCAATATTTATATCAATTTTCTATCTAACGGTGTAATTATTCTTAAATAAATCGACTAGTTTTTGAGAAATCGATGTAAACGTTCCAACATTATAAACGCTCATATCTCAGTCAAAATTTAACCAATCTTCAATATAGATATAGTTTTAGATTCGCCGTTCAATTTTCTATCTAACTGTGTAATTTTTTTAAATAAATCAACTAGTTTTTGAGAAATCGATGTAAACGTTCCAACATTATAAACGCTCATATCTCAGTCAAATATTAACCAATCTTCAATATTTATATAGTTTTAGATTTGCCGTTCAATTTTCTATCTAACGGTGTAATTATTCTTAAATAAATCGACTAGTTTTTGAGAAATCGATGTAAACGTTCCAACATTATAAACGCTCATGTCTCAGTCAAATGTTAACCAATCTTCAATATTTATATCAATTTTCTATCTAACGGTGTAATAATTCTTAAATAAATCAACTAGTTTTTGAGAAATCGATGTAAACGTTCCAACATTATAAACGCTCATGTCTCAGTCAAATGTTAACCAATCTTCAATATTTATATCAATTTTCTATCTAACGGTGTAATATTTTTTAAATAAATCAACTAGTTTTTCAGAAATCGATGTAAACGTTCCAACATTATAAACGCTCATATCTCAGTCAAATGTTAACCAATCTTCAATATTGATATAGTTTTAGATTTGCCGTTCAATTTTCTATCTAACGGTGTAATTATTCTTAAATAAATCGACTAGTTTTTGAGTAATCAATGTAAACGTTCCAACATTATAAACGCTCATGTCTCAGTCAAATGTTAACCAATCTTCAATATTGATATAGTTTTAGATTCGTTGTTCAATTTTCTATGTAACGGTGTAATTATTCTTAAATAAATCAACAAGTTTTTGAGAAATCGATGTAAATGTTCCAACATTATAAACGCTCATGTCTCAGTCAAATGTTAACCAATCTTCAATATTTATATAGTTTTAGATTTGCCGTTCAATTTTCTATCTAACAGTGTAATTATTCTTAAATAAATCGACTAGTTTTTGAGAAATCGATGTAAACGTTCCAACATTATAAACGCTCATATCTCAGTCAAATGTTAACCAATCTTCAATATTGATATAGTTTTAGATTTGCCGTTCAATTTTCTATCTAACGGTGTAATTATTCTTAAATAAATCTACTAGTTTTTGAGAAATCGATGTAAACGTTCTAACATTATAAACGATCATATCTCAGTCAAAATTTAACCAATCTTCAATATAGATATAGTTTTAGATTTGCCGTTCAATTTTCTATCTAACGGTGTAATTATTCTTAAATAAATCGACTAGTTTTTGAGAAATCGATGTAAACGTTCCAACATTATAAACGCTCATGTCTCAGTCAAATGTTAACCAATCTTCAATATTTATATCAATTTTCTATCTAACGGTGTAATAATTCTTAAATAAATCAACTAGTTTTTGAGAAATCGATGTAAACGTTCCAACATTATAAACGCTCATGTCTCAGTCAAATGTTAACCAATCTTCAATATTTATATCAATTTTCTATCTAACGGTGTAATAATTTTTAAATAAATCAACTAGTTTTTCAGAAATCGATGTAAACGTTCCAACATTATAAACGCTCATATCTCACTCAAATGTTAACCAATCTTCAATATTGATATAGTTTTAGATTTGCCGTTCAATTTTCTATCTAACGGTGTAATTATTCTTAAATCAATCGACTAGTTTTTGAGTAATCAATGTAAATGTTCCAACATTATAAACGCTCATGTCTCAGTCAAATGTTAACCAATCTTCAATATTGATATAGTTTTAGATTCGTTGTTCAATTTTCTATGTAACGGTGTAATTATTCTTAAATAAATCAACAAGTTTTTGAGAAATCGATGTAAATGTTCCAACATTATAAACGCTCATGTCTCAGTCAAATGTTAACCAATCTTCAATATTTATATAGTTTTAGATTTGCCGTTCAATTTTCTATCTAACAGTGTAATTATTCTTAAATAAATCGACTAGTTTTTGAGAAATCGATGTAAACGTTCCAACATTATAAACGCTCATATCTCAGTCAAATGTTAACCAATCTTCAATATTGATATAGTTTTAGATTTGCCGTTCAATTTTCTATCTAACGGTGTAATTATTCTTAAATAAATCTACTAGTTTTTGAGAAATCGATGTAAACGTTCTAACATTATAAACGATCATATCTCAGTCAAAATTTAACCAATCTTCAATATAGATATAGTTTTAGATTTGCCGTTCAATTTTCTATCTAACGGTGTAATTATTCTTAAATAAATCGACTAGTTTTTGAGAAATCGATGTAAACGTTCCAACATTATAAACGCTCATGTCTCAGTCAAATGTTAACCAATCTTCAATATTTATATCAATTTTCTATCTAACGGTGTAATAATTCTTAAATAAATCAACTAGTTTTTGAGAAATCGATGTAAACGTTCCAACATTATAAACGCTCATGTCTCAGTCAAATGTTAACCAATCTTCAATATTTATATCAATTTTCTATCTAACGGTGTAATAATTCTTAAATAAATCAACTAGTTTTTCAGAAATCGATGTAAACGTTCCAACATTATAAACGCTCATATCTCAGTCAAATGTTAACCAATCTTCAATATTGATATAGTTTTAGATTTGCCGTTCAATTTTCTATCTAACGGTGTAATTATTCTTAAATAAATCGACTAGTTTTTGAGTAATCAATGTAAATGTTCCAACATTATAAACGCTCATGTCTCAGTCAAATGTTAACCAATCTTCAATATTGATATAGTTTTAGATTCGTTGTTCAATTTTCTATGTAACGGTGTAATTATTCTTAAATAAATCAACAAGTTTTTGAGAAATCGATGTAAATGTTCCAACATTATAAACGCTCATGTCTCAGTCAAATGTTAACCAATCTTCAATATTTATATAGTTTTAGATTTGCCGTTCAATTTTCTATCTAACAGTGTAATTGTTCTTAAATAAATCGACTAGTTTTTGAGAAATCGATGTAAACGTTCCAACATTATAAACGCTCATATCTCAGTCAAATGTTAACCAATCTTCAATATTGATATAGTTTTAGATTTGCCGTTCAATTTTCTATCTAACTGTGTAATTTTTTTAAATAAATCAACTAGTTTTTGAGAAATCGATGTAAACGTTCCAACATTATAAACGCTCATATCTCAGTCAAATATTAACCAATCTTCAATATTGATATAGTTTTAGATTTGCCGTTCAATTTTCTATCTAACGGTGTAATTATTCTTAAATAAATCGACTAGTTTTTGAGAAATCGATGTAAACGTTCCAACATTATAAACGCTCATATCTCAGTCAAAATTTAACCAATCTTCAATATAGATATAGTTTTGGATTCGCCGTTCAATTTTCTATCTAACTGTGTAATTTTTTTAAATAAATCAACTAGTTTTTGAGAAATCGATGTAAATGTTCCAACATTATAAACGCTCATGTCTCAGTCAAATGTTAACCAATCTTCAATATTGATATAGTTTTAGATTTGCCGTTCAATTTTCTATCTAACGGTGTAATTATTCTTAAATAAATTTACTAGTTTTTGAGAAATCGATGTAAACGTTCCAACATTATAAACGATCATATCTCAGTCAAAATTTAACCAATCTTCAATATAGATATAGTTTTAGATTCGCCGTTCAATTTTCTATCTAACTGTGTAATTTTTTTTAAATAAATTGACTAGTTTTTGAGTAATCAATGTAAATGTTCCAACATTATAAACGCTCATATCTCAGTCAAATGTTAACCAATCTTCAATATTGATATAGTTTTAGATTTGCCGTTCAATTTTCTATCTAACGGTGTAATTTTTTTTAAATAAATTGACTAGTTTTTGAGTAATCAATGTAAATGTTCCAACATTATAAACGCTCATATCTCAGTCAAATGTTAACCAATCTTCAATATTGATATAGTTTTAGATTTGCCGTTCAATTTTCTATCTAACGGTGTAATTATTCTTAAATAAATTTACTAGTTTTTGAGAAATCGATGTAAACGTTCCAACATTATAAACGATCATATCTCAGTCAAAATTTAACCAATCTTCAATATAGATATAGTTTTAGATTCGCCGTTCAATTTTCTATCTAACTGTGTAATTTTTTTAAATAAATCAACTAGTTTTTGAGAAATCGATGTAAACGTTCCAACATTATAAACGCTCATATCTCAGTCAAATATTAACCAATCTTCAATATTTATATCAATTTTCTATCTAACGGTGTAATTATTCTTAAATAAATCGACTAGTTTTTGAGAAATCGATGTAAACGTTCCAACATTATAAACGCTCATATCTCAGTCAAAATTTAACCAATCTTCAATATAGATATAGTTTTAGATTCGCCGTTCAATTTTCTATCTAACTGTGTAATTTTTTTAAATAAATCAACTAGTTTTTGAAAAATCGATGTAAACGTTCCAACATTATAAACGCTCATATCTCAGTCAAATATTAACCAATCTTCAATATTTATATAGTTTTAGATTTGCCGTTCAATTTTCTATCTAACGGTGTAATTATTCTTAAATAAATCAACTAGTTTTTGAGAAATCGATGTAAACGTTCCAACATTATAAACGCTCATGTCTCAGTCAAATGTTAACCAATCTTCAATATTTATATCAATTTTCTATCTAACGGTGTAATAATTCTTAAATAAATCAACTAGTTTTTCAGAAATCGATGTAAACGTTCCAACATTATAAACGCTCATATCTCAGTCAAATGTTAACCAATCTTCAATATTGATATAGTTTTAGATTTGCCGTTCAATTTTCTATCTAACGGTGTAATTATTCTTAAATAAATCGACTAGTTTTTGAGTAATCAATGTAAATGTTCCAACATTATAAACGCTCATGTCTCAGTCAAATGTTAACCAATCTTCAATATTGATATAGTTTTAGATTCGTTGTTCAATTTTCTATGTAACGGTGTAATTATTCTTAAATAAATCAACAAGTTTTTGAGAAATCGATGTAAATGTTCCAACATTATAAACGCTCATGTCTCAGTCAAATGTTAACCAATCTTCAATATTTATATCAATTTTCTATCTAACGGTGTAATAATTCTTAAATAAATCAACTAGTTTTTGAGAAATCGATGTAAACGTTCCAACATTATAAACGCTCATGTCTCAGTCAAATGTTAACCAATCTTCAATATTTATATCAATTTTCTATCTAACGGTGTAATAATTCTTAAATAAATCAACTAGTTTTTCAGAAATCGATGTAAACGTTCCAACATTATAAACGCTCATATCTCAGTCAAATGTTAACCAATCTTCAATATTGATATAGTTTTAGATTTGCCGTTCAATTTTCTATCTAACGGTGTAATTATTCTTAAATAAATCGACTAGTTTTTGAGTAATCAATGTAAATGTTCCAACATTATAAACGCTCATGTCTCAGTCAAATGTTAACCAATCTTCAATATTGATATAGTTTTAGATTCGTTGTTCAATTTTCTATGTAACGGTGTAATTATTCTTAAATAAATCAACAAGTTTTTGAGAAATCGATGTAAATGTTCCAACATTATAAACGCTCATGTCTCAGTCAAATGTTAACCAATCTTCAATATTTATATCAATTTTCTATCTAACGGTGTAATAATTCTTAAATAAATCAACTAGTTTTTGAGAAATCGATGTAAACGTTCCAACATTATAAACGCTCATGTCTCAGTCAAATGTTAACCAATCTTCAATATTTATATCAATTTTCTATCTAACGGTGTAATAATTCTTAAATAAATCAACTAGTTTTTGAGAAATCGATGTAAACGTTCCAACATTATAAACGCTCATATCTCAGTCAAATGTTAACCAATCTTCAATATTGATATAGTTTTAGATTTGCCGTTCAATTTTCTATCTAACGGTGTAATTATTCTTAAATAAATCGACTAGTTTTTGAGTAATCAATGTAAATGTTCCAACATTATAAACGCTCATGTCTCAGTCAAATGTTAACCAATCTTCAATATTGATATAGTTTTAGATTCGTTGTTCAATTTTCTATGTAACGGTGTAATTATTCTTAAATAAATCGACTAGTTTTTGAGAAATCGATGTAAACGTTCCAACATTATAAACGCTCATGTCTCAGTCAAATGTTAACCAATCTTCAATATTTATATCAATTTTCTATCTAACGGTGTAATAATTCTTAAATAAATCAACTAGTTTTTGAGAAATCGATGTAAACGTTCCAACATTATAAACGCTCATGTCTCAGTCAAATGTTAACCAATCTTCAATATTTATATCAATTTTCTATCTAACGGTGTAATAATTCTTAAATAAATCAACTAGTTTTTGAGAAATCGATGTAAACGTTCCAACATTATAAACGCTCATATCTCAGTCAAATGTTAACCAATCTTCAATATTGATATAGTTTTAGATTTGCCGTTCAATTTTCTATCTAACGGTGTAATTATTCTTAAATAAATCGACTAGTTTTTGAGTAATCAATGTAAATGTTCCAACATTATAAACGCTCATGTCTCAGTCAAATGTTAACCAATCTTCAATATTGATATAGTTTTAGATTCGTTGTTCAATTTTCTATGTAACGGTGTAATTATTCTTAAATAAATCAACAAGTTTTTGAGAAATCGATGTAAATGTTCCAACATTATAAACGCTCATGTCTCAGTCAAATGTTAACCAATCTTCAATATTTATATAGTTTTAGATTTGCCGTTCAATTTTCTATCTAACAGTGTAATTGTTCTTAAATAAATCGACTAGTTTTTGAGAAATCGATGTAAACGTTCCAACATTATAAACGCTCATATCTCAGTCAAATGTTAACCAATCTTCAATATTGATATAGTTTTAGATTTGCCGTTCAATTTTCTATCTAACTGTGTAATTTTTTTAAATAAATCAACTAGTTTTTGAGAAATCGATGTAAACGTTCCAACATTATAAACGCTCATATCTCAGTCAAATATTAACCAATCTTCAATATTGATATAGTTTTAGATTTGCCGTTCAATTTTCTATCTAACGGTGTAATTATTCTTAAATAAATCGACTAGTTTTTGAGAAATCGATGTAAACGTTCCAACATTATAAACGCTCATATCTCAGTCAAAATTTAACCAATCTTCAATATAGATATAGTTTTGGATTCGCCGTTCAATTTTCTATCTAACTGTGTAATTTTTTTAAATAAATCAACTAGTTTTTGAGAAATCGATGTAAATGTTCCAACATTATAAACGCTCATGTCTCAGTCAAATGTTAACCAATCTTCAATATTTATATAGTTTTAGATTTGCCGTTCAATTTTCTATCTAACGGTGTAATTATTCTTAAATAAATTTACTAGTTTTTGAGAAATCGATGTAAACGTTCCAACATTATAAACGATCATATCTCAGTCAAAATTTAACCAATCTTCAATATAGATATAGTTTTAGATTCGCCGTTCAATTTTCTATCTAACTGTGTAATTTTTTTTAAATAAATTGACTAGTTTTTGAGTAATCAATGTAAATGTTCCAACATTATAAACGCTCATATCTCAGTCAAATGTTAACCAATCTTCAATATTGATATAGTTTTAGATTTGCCGTTCAATTTTCTATCTAACGGTGTAATTTTTTTTAAATAAATTGACTAGTTTTTGAGTAATCAATGTAAATGTTCCAACATTATAAACGCTCATATCTCAGTCAAATGTTAACCAATCTTCAATATTGATATAGTTTTAGATTTGCCGTTCAATTTTCTATCTAACGGTGTAATTATTCTTAAATAAATTTACTAGTTTTTGAGAAATCGATGTAAACGTTCCAACATTATAAACGCTCATATCTCAGTCAAAATTTAACCAATCTTCAATATAGATATAGTTTTGGATTCGCCGTTCAATTTTCTATCTAACTGTGTAATTTTTTTAAATAAATCAACTAGTTTTTGAGAAATCGATGTAAATGTTCCAACATTATAAACGCTCATGTCTCAGTCAAATGTTAACCAATCTTCAATATTTATATAGTTTTAGATTTGCCGTTCAATTTTCTATCTAACAGTGTAATTGTTCTTAAATAAATCGACTAGTTTTTGAGAAATCGATGTAAACGTTCCAACATTATAAACGCTCATATCTCAGTCAAATGTTAACCAATCTTCAATATTGATATAGTTTTAGATTTGCCGTTCAATTTTCTATCTAACTGTGTAATTTTTTTAAATAAATCAACTAGTTTTTGAGAAATCGATGTAAACGTTCCAACATTATAAACGCTCATATCTCAGTCAAATATTAACCAATCTTCAATATTGATATAGTTTTAGATTTGCCGTTCAATTTTCTATCTAACGGTGTAATTATTCTTAAATAAATCGACTAGTTTTTGAGAAATCGATGTAAACGTTCCAACATTATAAACGCTCATATCTCAGTCAAAATTTAACCAATCTTCAATATAGATATAGTTTTGGATTCGCCGTTCAATTTTCTATCTAACTGTGTAATTTTTTTAAATAAATCAACTAGTTTTTGAGAAATCGATGTAAATGTTCCAACATTATAAACGCTCATGT